>NC_056733.1:1893328121-1893563121 GCF_019279795.1 Protopterus annectens | reverse complement strand
TGATGCTATGCTGCCTGTGTTAATCAGCTCAGCAGCAGATGCTACAAATGATAGCATGTTATATGTGTTAAACACCCCAGCACCATGTATTACTGGTGGCACTATTTTACCTGTTCCACTCAACACAGCATAAGGTATTTCAGATGACAGTATCCCACTTGATGTGGTCAACAGAGCAGCAAGTGGCGAGCAGCCTGCATTACTCAGTACAGTATCAGGTATAAAAAGTGACAATATATTCCCTGCATTGCTTGACATAGTAGCAAATATTACAGTTGACAGAACGCTGCTTGCGTTACTTGATGCAGTGGCAGATAATACAAATGGCAGCATGCTAGCTGCACTGTGTGACACATTACCATGTTTTACAATTGATAATATTGCGTGTATTACTTGACTCAGAACTTGGCATTATAAGTGACAGTATCTTACTAGTGCTACATGACAGGGCACAATGTATTGCAGGTAAAAACATGTTACCTACATTGCTGGCCATAGCACTATGCATCACAGGTGACATCATATTACTTACACTACTGTAGATAGCACCAGGTATTACAGGTGACATAATTCATAATGTTACCTGCATTACTTGACTCAGGACCTTGTACTACAGGTTACAGTATTTTACCTGCAATACTCAACATAACAGCAGCTATTATAGCAAACAGATTACTTGGCAGTTGAGCAGGAATTACATGTGACAGTATGTTACCTGCTTTGTTCAAAACAGCAGCAGGTATTATGGATGACAGTATGTTACCTGCATTAATTAACATAGCATCAGGTATTAAAAGTGACAGCACACTGTCTGTATTACTAGCCAGAGCACGAGCTATTACAAGTAACAGTATGTCCCTATCAGAAGGATGAAAGCTCATGAAAGCAAACATCAAAAAACTGAACAGGGAACATTATAAACCTGGTAGGCTGAACAGCAAACACCTTGATTGTGCAGGATACTGATACTGTGAGGATTGGGATTTTGATCCTTTCCTCTCTGTAGTGCAGTCTCACAGTTGGTATATAAAATTAGCAAGAGGTGTGGGGGGTGGGCGCATCTTGTTCCTGTGTAGTTGCAAATGTGTTTTATTGTTTTGTTTTGTTCTTTAACCTTCCAGGTTTTTGATGTTCCCAGTTCAGTATTTTGACATTTGCTCTTTTGAGATTTCACCCTTATGATAGGGACCCATCTTAACAGACCTCCTGGTATTATAGGCAGCAGTAAGTTAACTATGTTATTGGCACAATACTTAACTATTATAGGTGACATTATTTTACCTGCATTACTCAACCCAGCAGCATTTATTACAGGTGATAGTACGATACCTGTTTTATCCATCAAATCACCAGGTATTATAACAGGTGACGGTATTTTACCTGAATATCTGACAGTGGTGATATGAGGCTATTACTCAACACAGCACAGTATATTGCAAAGGACAATATGCTAATTGCTTTACTGACAATGGTGATGTGAGAATTATAGGATTGAAGGCAGTGTTAATGTGCCTCATTCTAATGGCATTAGGTGGGAGGGGAAGCAGTCTTCATGGGGAATGTGTGGGTGATACAACTCCCGCCGTGGGGGTATGTAAAAATACAGGCCTCAGCATGGAGGTGTGTGGGTGACATAGCTGTTCTACATCTTTATGCTGTAAGGATATGCACAGAGTTATACCTCCAGCAGAATTCTTTTCTTGTGCACAAGGCACCGAACAATATAAAGATTTGTTCACAGTAATTAATCTTTATGTGACACCCTGACCTCATGTAAAAATGAGGAAAAGGGAATTGACAATGACAATGACTACAATTCTAATCAGAAAAATAATTCTGCAGTTAATACAGAAGCAGTAAATTATGTATCACTTTCTTAACATCAAATGAAAAATAATGGGAGAGGAAAACATTGTGAATGTGTAACAGAATGCTCCTTTCACAGACACACATTCAATGTTCTGTTCACTTTATACCTATCCTGTTCTTAATGCAACTATAGTTAACCTCATGTTTACTCTGTACTGTCTTATTTATTTGCTTTTTTCATTCTTAATATCATCATTGCTATAAAAATAAACTATTATTACTGTAGACATTTTATCAGATTGTAGGGTAGTTTTCCACAAGAAATAAAGAGAAGCAAGTGCCAGATTTTAAATGGAAGTCCGATTTTAAATGGAAGCTTTATTCTGTTTATGTTAGGTAACATTGCAAAATGGTGACAAGGTTTCCTGGACTCTGCTATCAGAGTCTTAAGCTTGGTTATTTACTTAGGAGTATTAGGTTCCTTAACATCTTATCACTTGAGGACTGCTTGCACCCAAACTAGGCTGAAGTCATAATTTGGGATGTACAGGTACAGCGATGTGGAAATATAATGACTGACAGACATAGTGAGTTTTAGAGTACCATGTACCTAACCCTACCTCTACTTTATGTTCCAGTACATTGAAATCGTGACGAATAATCAATCTCATATAGATAAATGTTCAAGGTATTCACATATCATGAAACAATTATTTCCTATGTGTACTTTTTTCTTTATCAGTCGGCATCTATCTCCTGCAGTCACAGCTCTCTCTCTCTCTCTCTCTCTCTCTCTCTCTCTCACTTTTTCACAGAATTTAGGAAAATCAGCCTTTTAATCTAAAATTATTTCTATCTTTGATCAATGTAAAATGCCCTATTTTCCTACACATGGTTAACATTTCATTACTTTTTTTCCTGAACAGATTCACCATTTCGTGTTCTCTGAGAAACACATTAACACTGAAGTTTCTGAAAAGGTTAAAAATGAGCCTTCACATTCCATTCAAAATAATTATCTGAAGCAAAGTGAAAAGGAGTGGGTGGAAGAGGCGAGAAACTGTAAAGAAATAATCGCCCTAGCCTAGAGTTTTCTTTGCTTTAAATTAAAAAGATCACATAATAGCCACTGCTATTCTTTTCCAGCTGGGGTTGTGTACTTAATTCATTCAACTGTCCTAAATCATACTTTGTTTTGTGTAAACTATTACTGTTCATTTAACTAGCCTTAGGAATGCTCATCAACAATGCAAGGCAGCGCAAAGCAGTATATGTAGCTTATTAAAATGACAGGTATTTTCGTCTAACTGCAACACTGCTGTCTGTATTGTAATTATAAGAGTCATCTTTCACTGTTTGCCGGCTGTAATTTTGTCAAAAGTTTCAAATGAGAAGAATAGTTTTTATACTAGTCTAGGATATTACTGAGAGCACAAGAAAGCAAATTCCTTATAAAAATAAGCCCACAGACTCTTAAATCATCTGGGTCAGGACTGTGGACCACCAAGCAGACTGCGGCATGCTTCTCATCTTGGGATTGGTGCTACTGTTTTGAATCCGGTGAAAGAAGAAACAAAGGAGCATTTTATCCCAGCAGAATGAAGCTGTGGTGAGACCAGCACTAGTAGTAGTCAGGCGGTAGCCGTTCAGACGACTCCCTCTTTTCATCATTCGTGCCGTGCTACTTCTTTTTTTCTTCTCCACGTGTACTGCTTGATTTGCTTCTAACTTCAGACTATCTGCCTAAATACTTTATCCATAAATCATCAAACTGTACTTATTAGTTTCCCCTCGAGTGTTTGGCAGTGCTTTGTATAGTCACATACACCTTGAGTTGACATTTTTCTTGTAAAAGCCCCATTGAAATTTCATTAATAGCTAGTTGCACACAGGGCAACTTGTTTATAGTGACAAGCAGTGGTACCCTCAGAGTTGCAAACCAGACATTACTTTATATTCTCACTCCAGTTGTCTAATTGATAAAAAAAAGGGTCTGGTGCCATAGATATGGACTTACCCACTATCTCTATTACCATGTTGGGCATCCTCAAACAATGTAGAAATTGTCTCATGTTTACTGACAGCAGTTAATCCTCAAGCAAACTGATATGACATGTCAGAGATGTATTTACACAATGTCACTTGAGACAAAGCTCTCACATAAACATCCTCAGTCATTGTCCATGCTGGTGTGAATGACCTAATGATGCCACAATATGAAGACAAGATGATCAATTTCAACAATTGGCAATGCCTGTCAGCCTGGGATGACATGCCCTCCATAGGTATCACAAGGGATAAGAAACTAAGAGTAAAGTCTAAACCTCAAGATGCGCATGGAGAACATTGATATCTGTGCAGTAACAGAAACCTGGTTCCACCTCCAGGTTGGTGGCACAGCAAGAAGCATCAGAGACTATCCATGTGCAAAACAGTGGGTAAAAAAAACTCCAGTTTATAGCCTGCTGCCTTCCTGAGAATACTGGAAAATATGAAGGTCTCTCCAAACACCATTATATTCTTCAACTACCCAAACATAGACTGGGAGCATTACTATAAACTCAAATGCTATGGAACAACCTGATCATCACCAAACTGCAGAATCCTTCAGGAATGCATGGATCATCACATCCCAAATAAAACCAAGACAATCCTCCTCAAAGGGCAGGCGTCTGTCTGGTGGACCCCAGCCATAAACAAACTATACAATAGAAGGAGGAAGCTACTACATGATAGAGCAAAAAAAAAAAAAGGGAAGGCATCTCTGATATTAGCAAAAAAAACGGCCTCTTTAGTTATGTTAGGAATCTGGGTGGGAATTCCAGATATGCTCAGAATTAGTCCAAAATGACAAAAATACACTGAGCCCACAGACATTGCCAACATCCTAGCTGACAGGTTCAGTGCAAACAAATATCTATCCCAACAGAGTGCTGCCCCTGACATCTCAGATGCTCAGGTAAAAAACACAGCATCAATGGGACCAGATGGTGTAGAGCTATAAAACTACTGTTCAATCTTAGCCTTACTACAGGATATGTACCCAAAGAGTGGCGACAGCAACAGTGGTCCATAAGCCTGACTAGCTTGGTCTGCAAAGCTATGGAAAGGATCATCATGGACACACCATTATAGATAAGCTCACCAGCTTAAATATAAATCCCTATGTCACTAGATGGGGTTGCAACTGGCTCAAGACAGAACCCACATGGTTAGAAGAATTGGAGCCATGTCAGACTCCAAACCAGTTACCAGTCCTGGGACCTCTTGTTCAGCTGACTGAGAAGTCATTAGGGACCTGGGGACCTAAGTTGATTCACATCTAGATCACCTCATCAGGCCCATAATTGAGTCTCAGCACTGAAATAAATAGGACATGCTGATGAGTCTTATAAATGCCCTAGGGCAGATAGCCTAGTATGAACCTATGAACCTATAAAAACACTCCTAATGTCAACAGAGTTGTCAGTAATGCGCTCACTGCCCCATCATACACAAAACAAAGCAGACACATAAACCCACATATGCTGACGCACTTAAATGTAACCTTCTTAAACCCCAAAGACCTCCTAGATGAAGTACACATAACAAAAACCCTCAGGAACCCCAAATACACTGTTTCAAAGCAACACCCACATAAATACATAAATACATACAGCCACATCTCAAGGAGCCTCTACTTCTAAACCCAAAAGGCAAGCCACAGCAGAATCCAACATTCTAGTCACTGGAGACTCCATTGTGAGACACACTGATGTCCCTCTCACCAGGCTGAGTAAGGAGAAAGTCATGGTCAGTTGCTTATCAGGTGCCATGATCCACCACATTATACAAACACTCAGGTCATTAGACCACAAGTTCCAGTATGACTCAGTTATAGTCAGTGTGGATGTAAATTACCTGAGACGTACCAGAGACATCATGGCACTTTCGGAATATGTGACCTCAGCTGGTTTGAGTCTGGCGCTGAGCAGCATTTACCTTTCCCAAGTATTATCCCACAATATGAACAGAAGGTAATTGACCTGGATAATTAGTTTAGTTTCTGTTTCCATTCTAACGGGGTGCAATATTTGTCAGCATAAGGATATGGTCAACAGACCGCGCTGTTTTGCCAGGGATGCTCTGTACATCTCCCCTCTAGGCTTTCTAAACACTGTCCTCCCCCACAGTGCCTTTTTAGGCAATGCCAAACTGAAAGTGCTTCCAACATAGCAAATCAAATCCAAGAAAATATAAAGGTATTACTGCTCAATGCTAGGATTCTAAACAAAAAAAACAAACAATAAAATAAAAAGCTCCACTCCCTAGAAGCTCTCCTTATTCTTGGCAATGCTGACATCTGTTCTGTCACTAAGACGTGGTTTAATGCCATGGACAGCACACCGGCAGTGCATGCTATAATCTCTTACACACATTTAGACCAGTTGGCATAAGGGTTAAGGTATTTAACTTACAGACACAAGGTGCAAGGTTTTATTCTCACGTGAGGTAATTGGTTAGGCTTAAAATGACACATAAGGGCAGTTAGCCTAGTACTAATCTATGAACCTATGAACCTACTACACAGACAGAGACTAAAGGTGGAGGTGCCTCAATTTACATCAGAAATAACTATACCTCAAGGCTCGTCAAACAGGTCAATGCCCTTGAGCTTTTCTATGTTCAAATCACCATAGGCAAAATTCAATATCACTTCCTTGGAAGCTATAGGTCCCCATCTATGACCCAGGATACCCATACCATGTATGTAAAATTATTGGAAACACTCACCATCCAACCCAATACCATACTCATGGGTGACTTTAATTACCCAGCTATTAACTGGGAATCATATACAACACCAAACGTACATGCACAGAGATTCCAGGATTTTGTAAACACAAACTCGCTAGACCAGATTGTCAGTGCACCAACAAGGGGTGCAGCCATACTGGATTTGGTCCCCACTAATATGGGAGAGTCCACCTCAACAAAGAGGACAGTCACAAGCAGAGTGTCTCAGGGACTGGTCCTGGGACCACTCCTTTTTGGCATTTACTTCTCTAAAATCAAGGCCAATGTAAATCTACTCTGGCTGGCTAAATTTGCAGATGATGGTAAATTAGGAGCTGTCATTGAATTGCCCACTGACACAAATGTTCTTCAGGATGGGTTGACACAGGCAAACAACTGGTGCCAAAACCATGGGCTAAAACTAAATGCCAAGAAATGCATAATAGTATCTTTCAGGAAGTTATCCACCCCTGGTAACTATCATATTGACAACACACCCTTACAAGTTGACCCAGCACTAAGGGACTCAGGGACACACATAGACAGTAATCGAACATTTGAACATCACGTGTATACAGTAGTGAGAAAATTATTCCATGATGTGCCACTTATAAACAAAGGTATGGCATCTAGGTCCAAGGAAGTCATTGTTCCAATGTATTCAGCATTCATCAGACCTATCATTGAGTACAATGCCTCATTTGGTATGTACCTAACCAGGCATATCCAACAACTGGAACATCCACAGAGGTTCCTCACTAAAAGAATACAGTGCATAAGTAACATGTCCTGTGCAGACCGCCTCAAGGCCTTGTCCCTGTATTCTATCTCCTACAGGCTGTTGAGCAAAGATCTATGCTTGGCATACAAGGTATTGTCAGACAACACTGTGATGGCCTTCTGGCATATACACAAAGCAACCAACACCAGAATCACCCATTCTAAAGACTTAAACCTTGCTTGAGATGTAAATAGGACCTGCTGGAAAAACAGGTATGTATCCCTGAGACTACCCTTTGTCTGGAATTGGCTCCCTATCAATGTAAAGCAGAATTTCTCCCTAACCCAATTCAAGTGTAACTTAGACAGTTGGATGGGGAATAGGAAATTCATCCCTGGTTCAGCACCTATGTCTCTAATGGACACAGATAGCCTGTAAATGCTTCATCTCCCAGGCCCCTGCTTGTAAATGTTTCACCTCCCAAGCCACTGCTCACACTTATCAAGAGTATCAGAACTTGTCAGAGATTTGGGATGCATGGCTAGACTTAAAAAGGCCCTTGTGATTGTTAGGCTAGTAAATACCTATGAACCTATAAATGTATAAAAATTAATTTGAACCAGGATTTAAAATTTGGATTTATATGCAGGGGTGCTCTGTCTCCTGAAAACTCTTAATATAATCAATTCAAGGTCCCTGTAATTCTGGAAACAGGGAATGTGATAATATTTAGTGAAACTCAGCTCAAGTGCATTTTTGCACTTACAGAAGCCATGGTATATGTATAGTATCCTTACCTGCAAAACAGCTAGCTAATAAAATCTGTTTTGTAAACCCATTACTTTTTATGATAAAGGATTTTCAATCATCATACCTGCATATAATCCTAACAAGACCTTAAATGTGTTTGACAGCAGCACCATGAATTAAAATGCTATTAAACTGTTTTGTATGATTTCAGTTTAAAAAAGGGAGCACATTTAGGCAGTAGAGCCTATACCAGGTGTAGAAAATATTATATTTTCATTGTTTGATGCCCATTTTTATATTAAACATTAGGTGAAAGAGCCTTATTTCAGTATCTATTGAGAGCAGTCAAATAAATGCACTTCCAGTATGGAGATGTACAACCTAGTATGTGAATTACCTCACAACAGCTATAGTGCATAACCAGAAACTTTATAATTAAAAACCAAATACACACAGGATTTACAGTATATAGCAAACTTAATTTTGAAGTATCATATTATAGCTGTAAAAATGTTAACTGGGTAAGTCCTCTGGACATACAGTCCTTTCCAGTGGTGACCAAGCAGCAAGGTATAGCTAAGAGGCATGCTCACTTTCAAAGAGTAAACAAAAGGGGATTCACCACTTTTTGTGGACAGTGACCTAGAAGCACTGCTATATAGTTAAATGAGTTGTTTAGAGCCACATGAAATGGAGAGAAGTAAATGAAACCCAAGACAATAGTGTGAAGGTCATTAATGCCTCATTTCTCAAGTCATCGGTTTGGAACTGTCAGCCTATAGACTAGCTAAATATTATGAAGAATTGTTGTATGTACTCAGTGAGCTGTGCATTATATTGCAACTTTTGACACACTGGGGAAAACCCAGAAGAGTTAAAATGATACAACAGTTGAAAACAGATCTGTTGGCAAGAGCCTCACAATTTCTCTTAGATATAGTGTACCACAAAGGTAATTTCATATTTAGAGAAAGTTTTGTTTTCTTATTCATATGTTATTCAACTTACAGTGAAAAGTCATTTTTTATGTTTAACTAGGAAAACTATATTTTAAAATAAGAAATATAATAGTATAGACACAAAAGAAATAAACTAAAACTAATTTCCAATAAATGTTTTCCTGTACATTGAACTGGATCACCAATGCAGAAATATTCCTTAGTTTATCTGAACACTGCTGTTTATAATATATAGTGAAACAAGCATGGTATTTACCAAAAAAAAATCTGTAAAACATTGTGTGATAGCGTTTTGAGGTATTTTGCTGTCTCTTTTACGTATGTTATTTGGTCACTGGGACTTTAAAAGCCATAGGTATATGCAACTGGCTACTGGTCAGTCTGGTTACTGGTCAGGTGCTGCATCTTAATGTTTTTTCACACTTGTGCCCTGCTAGTTATTGCTCACTTGGTCTATTCTTCAAGTACTGTAAGGTTTCTAGTACATTCACTTTATAGTGTTTATTATATTTCGAATAGCATTTTCCTCTTTGAAACTTTGCAGAAAATGAGCTATAACTATTTGCAGAAAATGAGCTATAACTATTTGGAACTTTCTGTTTAATAATAATAAATGCGTAAAATAAGCAAGAGTCTGTGCTACTATATTAGCATACCTCTCAACTATCCAGATTTTTGCAGAATGTTCCAATTTTTGCATCATATTTTTTGTTTCTCATAAAATTGTGATTTTTATCGGAACATTCTGCAAAAATCTGGATAGTTGAGAGGTATGCCTGTAGTAGCAAAGACTCTTGCTTATTCTATGCATTTATTATTATTAATCAGAAAATCCCAAACAGTTATAACTCATTTTCTGCAAAGTTTCAAGGAGAAAAATACTATTCAAAGTACAGAATTACAGAATAAAATAACAAACAATATAAAGTGAACATACTAGTAACTTTAAGCTACTTGAACAATAGACCAAGTGAGCAATCTTTTTCATCAATACTATAGCTAACCTAACCACCACCTTTCCACAAACCAAGTCGGTTCTTTCTAATCTATCCACACAAAAGACCTTTAATCCCCCTTCACTCAGCTTTTCTCTTTCACCTATACCTATCACCACTATCAAAAAACTGCTTCTTAAACTTAAACCAGGTGCCATCACCCCTGACAACCTCCCTCCTGAATTACTACAAATATCTGCCAGCTCTGTTGCTTATCTCATCAGCATACTTCTTAACAGATCTATTCAGGAGTCCCACGTACCCACAATATGGAAAAAAGCATATATTCTGCCTCTTCATAAAGAGGCAACAACTCAGATGTATCAAACTTTCAACCTATTGCTATCCTCTCACTCATCTCAAAGATTCTGGAAAAAAGGCATTCACACTCAACTTCTTCATTATCTGCTTCACAAACAAATCCTTTTTCCCACTCATCATGGTTTCAGGCCAGGTCACAGCACTACTACAGCTCTTATACCCTTCATGGACACAGTTAACCGGGCCCAAGATGCTGGAAAAATAGTTTCTTCTCTCTTTCTTGACCTTTCTAAGGCCTTTGATACAGTCTCCCACTCTCTTCTTCTCACTAAACTCTTAGACATACACATCTCACCCCAACCCTAGACTGGTTCTCAAACTACCTCACAAATACACAACAATCAAACAAGTGGCAACATTCTTTCTCTCCATTCCTTCACACAACCATGGGTGTTCCCCAATGATCCATACTAGGCCCCCTTCTGCTCAGCATCTTTATCAACAATTTCCACACCACTCTTAGTCAAGGTACTGTCATCCAATATGCAGATGACTCAAGCATCATCTGTGCTGCCAGTTCCTCATCTGAACTACAGCAACTCACTCAAAGTGCCCTCACTTCTACCAGAACATAGATGACCAATAATCATGTCATCCTAAACCTCAACAAAACTAAACTTGTACTTTTTGCCCCCAAAATAACACTTCCGTAAACAAGGAAAAATTCACTGTTCATGCTCAAAACAACAGTATCATTGAGGTTGTACCAAATACAAAACTACTATGTGTCATCATAGATGAAAAGTTGACATTTGGCCTGCACATTCAGACCAATATAAAAAAAACACATCAAAAACTTGGCACCCTCTATAGACATAAATACTTCCGCAGCCACTCCACAAAACTATCCTAGCCTCTTCCTTTTTCTACCCTCTTTTCTTTACAGTGCCCCTCGTCTTATCAGTATTCAGTCCTCTCTGAAATCCAAACTTGACTCATGCTGCAATAAAATTGCTACATTTGTAACCAATGCAAAATATTCATCTCACCATTGTTCCTCATTACACCTGCTAAATTGTTTACAACTCCCACTTTACCTTGCATATATTCAATTAACCACTGTGCAAAAATGTATATTTAAGCAATAAAACTGCCCTGCATTTTCTTCTCTACTTACGCAGTACCATCCAAACAGCCCTCTCTGATCCAATAAACAACTGATCCTGAATATAGAAACACCAAACTGTTCAGCTGGTCAGATGCTGTACTACTATTGCAAAACTATGAAAACTCTCCCACCTTCAATCAGGTCTACCAGTAATGCAGCTCTGTTTAAAAGATCCCTGAGATAACGTCTTTCCCCTTTATGAAAGTGCACATTTGCAAAAAACTACACTTACCAAAACCTGACTCCCTCTTCTACTATTACCCTTCACCTTTCTAGTTACTACTCTGTATTCCTCTTTGTATCTCAAAACACTTATTATACAATGACCCCCCCATTAATATTCCAAAATGTGCACGCTGATTGCTCAGTGTGCCCGTTGTAAATCTGAGTTATACTAATAGAAAAAGGTTTGGTCGCCCGGACCTTTTCCATTAGTATAAGTCTTTTTTTTTGTGTGTGTTGTACAGCAATGAAAAACGGAAGAGCTCT
Source organism: Protopterus annectens (assembly GCF_019279795.1). Classification (NCBI taxonomy): domain Eukaryota; kingdom Metazoa; phylum Chordata; order Ceratodontiformes; family Protopteridae; genus Protopterus; species Protopterus annectens. The sequence continues at coordinate 1,893,551,193 of NC_056733.1, read as the reverse complement.
GTCGCTGTTATCTCACTATGTTAAATGATTTTAACATAGTGAGACAGCTTTAAAAAAAAGCAACGGAGAAAGGAAGATCTCCGTTACTTTTTTTAATGATATCTCGCTATGTTAAACTCTTTTAACATAGTGAGACACCTTTTAAAAACCAACGGAGATCTTCCTTTCTCTGTTGCTTCCACAGACACCTCTGATGTACTGTGTAACCATACGCATGCGGAAGGGCAGCAAGAAGGCATTATACAATGCCATTATTTAAGAAAAGTAAGCATTTTTTCTTAAATAATGTCATTGTATAATAGCAATAACCCACTTCTAGGTGTGGGTAATACTGGATTTACCCACAGTTGTCTTTGTTTGGCCACTCGGGCTTCGCCCTCGTGACCAAACCATACCAACCGTGGGTAAATCCAGCATTACGCACACCCAGGCATGGGTTATTGCTTAATTTAACTACAGTGCTGGTGTTATCTGCTTAATTTCCTCACCTACACTTAAGTTTAGGACTTTATAAGTGTTAATTATTCTGACTATGTAACAAGAACCCAAGCTATTCATATGGATAAATATCCTAACTTGTTATATCCTAACATGTGATATTCTAATTGTGTAAACCACTTTATATTCGATAGTGTAATCTATCATTATACTCAGATTTTCACCACACCCATTCTGTTATCAACAGTGACGCCTGCATTGTATGCATTGATTGTGTTGTTCCATTGTATTGAACATACTGTATGTTGTATATTGTGTGTATTGTGTATTTTAGTGTGGAGCATTTCTCCCCGGGCCTCCACTGAAAATGGGCTCACTATGGCCCAGTGGACCATCATAGTAAACAAATGCAAATAAATAAGTAAAAAAATAAATCACTGGCAAATCTGTGAGGACTGAAGTCAGAAAATAACTGCAAACATGCAAGTTTCAGACTTCATATCCTTCAGAACATTTATGCTAATGCAAAACCTGTTATTCTATCAACTTTCTAAGTTAGAAAGAGCAATATTTAAAAAGTGCCCCTATTTTGGGCTTTTCTTCCCTCCATTACTTTTGGCTTTGTCCAGATTTCTTGCTGTAAGAGATATAGAGGTATGTACATTAGGCTGCTCTCGTTAGAGTAATGACAAAAGTCAGAAAATGCTAAGCATATGAAATTATGGTGGAACAACTGCAGTATAGCATTTCATTCTCATATATAGATGATCCAGGTCATACTGGCCTTGACATCAAGGCTAGAGAGGTCACTGTGAATAACAAGCCAGTCTTGGTTTGGAACCCCAAGCTGATTAATACCTGGATGGATTGTTGTTGAAACATTCATTACTGTTGGTGGTATATGGTGCCATAAGCAAGGCATTTAACAAAAACTGTATAGTTCAGTACATCTTTGTACCGGTATATAATACTCTTACCAGTTGATTCACTGGTTACAGCCACGCCATTCAGTAAAGTACTGAACAGCTTGGAGTGACTAGAATAACTTCTGGGCATACTGAGCATGGGAATTCAAAGTGGGGTTACCGAGTTTTAATTCTGCACCCCAGTAGTTCAGGAATAATAAACCAAAGCCTTGTGTTTTATAAATGTAATCTATCAAGGATCAGGCTTCTTAATTAAAAGGACAATGTAAAAGAAGACTTTTGTAAGTTCTTTTTGTCATCATAACTATGTCAAAGAGGGAATATTGTCTTTGATTTTCTCCTTCAAAATAGCAGTGACCATAAAATGTGATTGTGTTTATAAAGACACATGAAAACCATGAGTATAACACCTGTAACAAATACCACAGTGAAATCTAGAACTGAAAATGTTTTTACAAAAATGAGACTACAATCGTATTTGGATTGTTCTTTGTTACGTAGGTAATCCTTATATTCACTTAGTTTGGGAATAATGACTTCAGCATATTCCGTTGAGATATTGCACGCACCAACAAATTCAGGTCTCATACTTCTCAAAGTGTACCATTTGATTCTGTGCTGTAAACATCAGTTTTATCTCAAGACAGCTGTCTAAAAATCAACGATTAAATCTTACTTTCCCTCTCAGCCCACTACAGCTCTGACAAATGAGTAATGTTTTGCTTTGGAAACTGCCATTTCCAAAATAAATTTGTCAAACATTCTGATGCTGAGATGAGTTTTGAGGATGTAAAAGTAAAAAAGCATCACAAACACATACCGGTTATACTAGACCCTTTGGTTACCTTTACAGTTCATGTAGATAACATTATAAATAAAATCCTATCTCAACTCAAGCTATGTTATAAAATCTACTAACTTCTGTCTCTAGTAGGTAGGAAGGCTACAGCTAAAAATGTCCTTTTCCTAAGCTTGAGTATTGCTTGCCCATTCTGGCTGGTCACTCTACTAACAATACCCAAAGAATCCGAGCTGCTGCTAAGATTTTCAGATTTGCCTTCTTAGCTAATTTCCAAACTCACCAGTGTGACCTTATTAAGAGATTATACTGGCTATCAGTTACTGGCAGGTCATCTTTCTTTTTCAGGTGCCTCCTCTTTAAAATTATAAATCTAGGATACTGCCCACCTCTAAGAACCAAACTATAATTCAGGGAATATACCTGTCAATTAAGGCTTACCCAAGACAATGGCATCATGCTCAATAGGCCTGGGTTCAATACCAGAATAGGTGAAAAAGCCTTCTCCTGAGTAGGCTCTGCCACATGAAACCATTTACCAAGCGAAATCAGATCAATAACCACTTTGAAAGAATGAGAAAAAATCTTTATTTTTCTACCTGTTTAATTAAAATAAATGCAGTTGTTTCAAAGACAATGCTTACTTCTGCACCAAATATGTATTACTCTCTTCCCCTATCAATCTTATCCACACAGTCATTAAGAAAATCTTGCATATAGTGAGCATATACATTGACACTTTCTAAGTCATGTATTTCAAAATTATTGAATATTGTTAATGAATGTCTTATTCAGCTAGTGCCTGTGTTGATTTTATATTCTTTAATTATGTTATCCCTTGCTCTGATATAAAATAATGTACTTTTTGCAAATATTTGAAAAGTATTTGGTCTACCCAATATATAATATAACTTTATTAGACTCTCTACTATTAATTAGATTGTCTTATTGCTTTGTGAGCCTGAATTGAGTAGGTGAATCCACTGGTCAACCAACAGAAATAGCTAATTAACTAACTAACTAACTAACTAACTAACTAACTAACTAACTAACTAACTAACTAATATTTGACATATTATTTACAGAGATATTAACATCTCTTCTTAAATTTGCTTCTGAGTTATATGTATGATGGCAAACTTTAAGAAGCAGTCCACACATATGTAAAATCAATAGCTTCTGTAAATTCAAAAGGAAATTACTGATTAAAGCAAATAGATAAAATCCTTACTTCAGTATGCAGGCATATTATAATGCACATATGGTTTACACACCTCCTTTGAAGAAGTGCAATGTTGCACTAAGTATATGTACATCACAAAGTATGAGAACAAACCAGAATCGGTTATGTCTTACAGTAACATGTTATAAATAATTTGCTTTACAGTGTGCAGTTGCACTTCAATGTTTTTAAATGCTCTTGTGTGTACCACCAAAGTTGTACACACTCATATCAGACCGCAAAGGCAATCCTTCACACACTGTATTTACTTGTGTATTTTATACTTTAGAAGTGCTATTTTTAAAAGGAGTAAAACTAAAGCTGCATTGCTCAAATAATTGGCATGACTAGCTGTGCAATGACTATCTGTTATCTTTTTAAAGTCAAATGGATATGTTCATCTGTATTCTGTGCATATTGTGTATAAATATCTACCTAACAATTTCTCTCTCTCTTCACACTCTCTGACTCACTTTCTGCTTTTTGTTAATTGTTTTACGATTCTTTTATCCTTTAACTAATATCTTATCCCTTTCTGTGTGTTCTCAGCTGACACTCTTTACTCCTACTAACTCCCTTACACTGCTCATCCCTGGATTTCAATGTTGTTGTTGTATCTTTCGGCTTTTCCCGGTTAGGGGTCGCCACAGTGAAACTCCGGTCCGCTAATGATTGGCAGTAGATTTTTACGTGCCAACTTGTCAGCTCTGATGCACAACCTTCAACGAAGGTACGCCCATTCACGCATATCTCCACACAGAAGACGCTTTAACTGAGAATCAAACAGGACAACGTCTTACTGTGAGGCGACAACGCTACCGCAGCACCACCACCGCAGTTAACAGCATCCCTGGATTTCAATACCATTGTTTATTCAAATATTTTTACATACTTTATTCAATAAAATTAACTTTAGGTTTGTCAAGTTTCAGTCCCATACAGAGATCCAAAAATTAAGTATGTAGCTAAGAGTGACTCCAGTTTTTAATAGTATTCACATGAAAGAGATTCTCCATGAAAAAAAATCATAAAAACAATTCCTAGGTTCCACGGTGATCATGAGACTATTACAGAGTATAATTATAACTTTCACCTGTCCAAATTTTAACAGAATGTCAATATGTTTTTCACATACTTTTAGTGTCTTCCTCATAAAATTTGTGGTCTTCAGACAAATGGTTTAGGACTGAAGTCAATAAATAATGACAGACATTTGAGTTTCAGACTTCCCATCCTTCAGAAAGTGCATGCCAATACAAAACCTGTTATTCTACCATTTTTCTGAATTTATAAGATCACTATTTAAAAATTGCCTCTATTTCTTATCCTTTGCCTCCTGCTTTGTCCTGAATTTGTACATAAAGAGGTTGAGGAACATGCGTATAATCCTTACTTGATATACATAAATATCTTTAGTGGCTCTGCCATCCTGCTGATATGCCTGACAACACTTGCATGCTGATTGCTCAGTGTACTGACATTTGTCAACATATCCAAATAGATAAGCCATTTATTTGATGTAATAACTGCCCCTTTTAAGTGAGTACTGCATGTAGTAAAATGGCCATGCAGCTGAGCATAGTGCCTGCTTACATCTGGGTAAACTTTGTCACAGATCTGTAGGTGTTGATATATTTACATAGAATATTAAATGTCACACAAAATAGTTTACAGAGTCCACAGACTACATCATCAACCAGCTCAATTTAGTAACAAAATATTTCCTTTTAACCATTTATGTAGTGCATTTTCAGACTCATTCTAAAACATTAACACCTGGATGAGCAGTATCAGAAGAGAGAAGTATTGTACCCATCATTTGGGTATCACATTCTAAAGGCTTTTTGGAAAGGTATCAATTAGCTGCTCAATGTTGAATTTATCACGGTGAGAAAGCTGCTGCCAGCAGTCTAACACTCTTTTCTTTATTCGCAAGGCAAGTAATAATCCGCTCAGACTGAAGCTTTAACAAGAGCTCTTTCCAAAAGCATTTAAAGCTCTAACAGATTTTTAGCTAAGAAAATCTTAAGTCAAAAGAAAGCATGTGAAATAAAAACTTATTTCAATATACAGTAGTAAATGACTAACATTTAAAGTACTGACTCTTATAAAAGTAGTACCTATCATACTAATGTGTTATGTTAAATTTAAAACATTAAAAGGTGCCAAGCTTTGCAAATGAAAAAGATTTACAGTTTGGAATAAAAATGAAGGTAAAATGGCTTCACCTGTGTCTACCTGATGTGAGAACTGTTCATTTAAAGAAGGACTCAGACAGAAAAGTCAGTCAGTTTCAAAGAGGATTTAAAACCTTTTCTTTTGGTGACATATACACAGTAAAATACGTAAAAATATACCTCTCAACTTAGGGATGCTAAGAAAATGGGACTGGACAGGGTCAGCACGTATAATGACAATATCTCTTTGTTACATGATTTGATGATGAAATATAAAACGCTTCACCTAGATAATTTGTATTTAAGCAAAGCCTGATGCAGGAAATTGTGCCCAAAGGGCTGAGAGTGTTTAAATATCCTAATAACACAAAGGAAGCCAGCATGAAAGATTTGATTAAGATTTTTGATACATGTGGGTTTGCCATCATAAAAATTATTGTCAGGGATAATGAGTATGAAATGCAAGAGGAAGTGAATGAAAATGTTTTGAAAGATTTATTGTTTACAGTTGAGAACGAAGGAAATAAATATGATATTAAAAGGAAAATTGATGATAAATGTTTAAATATTTCTAGAAGAAAGGCTAGGATAATTGAAAGGGACCTCCTGGAATATAACGAAAATAGAGGTTACCCCAAATTGAAGCAAGGGATAAGTAGTTATAGAAACAATGTCTTCCTTGAGAAGGAAGAGTATGGGGCCAACAGAAGGGCTAGATTTGAGGAAGTGGGGGGAGAAAGAAATTTAAAAAAAATTAGAAAATAGAAATAGATGGGAGGTTAGGGAAGATAACAGAGTACAAAACAATGTTACTTTTAATAATCATAGATTTACTGATAAAGAATAGGAATCAATTGAATTTGAGAATCAAAATTGCAACATAAATGACCCTTTAGAATTCCCTTTACTGAGACGGTCAGAGAGAATCAGGAACAGCGTCCACAATGAGCCAAAGAACAAGAACCAACAAGTCCAAATGTAAAGCGCTTTTTGTCTGTTAATATAAACAGACTTCTTCAGACAAATGCACTTCATAAATCAAAGACATTTTAAAAGAAATGCAATGGTCACATGACAGATGTTACTTAACATTAACTCTTTAAAAGTCAGAGCATTACTCACTCGCTTTTCCACTTTACTTTTTTTTAAAAAGAAAAACAATGTGAAAAAATTGGAGATATCCTAACAGCCACTAAATATAAAAATAAAAATAAAAATAAGTGAGTCACATTAAACACAATAGTTAAATGTGCTCCCTACATAACATTATAGTTGTACTTGACACTCTACTAGTTAAAGCCAGGGGAGATGTAATTGTTACTTCAAACCAGAATACTGTATCCACAGATGTTGAACACATAACGTAACGTGAATGATATTAATGTTAAACATATTACCAACTCTTGTGTGCAACAGTGACATTAGTAAGGACTTAATAGATCTAAAGTTATTTTTCAGGAAAAAGAATTTTGAACTACTTTACGAGAATAATAACAACATGGTAGGAAACAGTTCTGCCGGTTGTAGTGCTGGACTTAGGAAGAAAAGTATAATTAACCTTGCCCTACATCCTCAGATAAAGAATTTTGAAGCTGTGGTTGAGAAAGGAGGAGGTTTCCGTAAGTCAAAGGTCTTCTCCAATCTAACATGGCAGGAGAGACATCTACTAAAAGAGTTAAGTGAAAACAGAAACATTAGAATATCAAGGCCAGATAAAGGGGGTGGAATGGTCATTATGGATAACATTATTTATGGAGCTAAAATTGAGGAATTATTGAGAGATGAAATGAAATATGAGACTGTATCTATTAATGAAATTAATATTGCTCATTCTAAAATTGATTATGTACTCAGGGAACTTCTAAATGATGAGTTAATAGAGAAACAAACTTTTAATTTCTTATTTATTTAAAAAATATTCTTCTTCTTCTTTCGGTTTTTCCCGGTTATGGGTCACCACAGTGGATCACCTGTCTGCTCATGATTGGCAGTGGAGTTTTACGGTGTTGAGTTGCCAGCCCGGCGCCCAACCTTCCACAGAAGGCACACACATGCACACACTCACACCTAGGGCCAATGTAGAGGGTCCAATCCACCTACAGCATGTCTTTGGGTTGTGGGAGGAAACCGGAGCACCATTTATTGAAAAAACATTAATTCCTGTTATTTTTGGTATTGTGAAAGTACACAAAAACATTCAGGATCCCTCGATTAGACCAATTGTTTCGGCCAATGGATCAAAAACATATACCTTAGCAAAATATGTTGATTCAAAAATTAAAAAAGTTTGGATAGAGCAGGAAGGGTTCTTAAAAGATTCCTGGGATTTTCGGAGAAATGTAGATCAACAGCTGTTGATAGCAAGACTATTTTTGTAACAGTGGATATCATGGATTTGTTCTCGGTTATACCACATGAAGTGGGTATGGAGTGGGTTTTAGAGGCTTTATTTGATACTAAGAAATTTAATTGGAGAGAATTGAGGGTTATTATGGAATTGTTAGAGTTGGTACTCTATAACAATTTCATAGTATTTGAAGGGGAGTTTTTTAGGCAGATGAAAGTGGTTGCTATGGGGGCCTGTTTTGCCTCCAGTTACGCAAATATTGTTTTAATTACCTGGGAAAAGAAATTTATACTCAACTCACCCTATAAAACTTGTTGGAGCCTTTATAGAAGGTATTTGGATGATCTGTGTTTTTTTTGATAGATGGAGAGGACAAACGAATTTTTACAATATATCATTTCAACTACTGGATTCTTGAAATTCACATATAATATAAATAAAGAGAGGTTAAATTATTTAGATGTGACTATATATAAAAATTTAATAAATTGGACTTTAGAATCAAAGATTTATAGAAAAGATACGATTTCCAACTCTTATTTATATTATACAAGTGCTCATCCATTCAAGCAGAAAAGGAATTTAGTAAGTACAGTACATTAGAATATCAAGGATGACAACTAAGATAGAGGATTTTGAAAATGAATGTCATAAGTTAAAAATTATGTTTATAGAAAGGAAATATCCAGAAAATCTGATTAATGAGGTGATCAAGGAAGTTATTGAAGGAAGGAAAGATAGATTTAGTCCGATTCTAGGGAAAAGTGCAGAAACTAATAATGTAAGGAATAGTAATAATAAAGAAAATGAGGAGAAAAACTACAACAGTACATATACATTGAATTTTCACTGTGAGTCGGGCTTAATTAAAAATATAGTTAATAGAAACTGGAAATTGTTTTCCAGGTTTTCAGACTTAAATGCAATTTTTAAGCAACCAATCTTGTTTAGTTATAGAAAGGATAGGAATATTAAAAACATGCTGGAAAGAAGCATTCAAAGAGGTAAATTATAGGAAAAAAGAACATACAAATGTGGCCGGTGTACACAGTGTTGTTTGGTAATGAACAAGGAGTGCCATTATTTATTGGGTAGAGATAGACTCCTTTTGTGTAAAGTGCATGCCAATTGTGATACAAAAGGAATAGTATATTTAGCTGAATGCAAAAAGTGCTCCTCTTTTTATGTGGGAAAAACAGAAAGGGCATTAAGAAGGAGAATTTATGAGCACATGTATGATATTCGTAGGCAGAACTTAAACAATGCCCTGTATAAACATATTATTGCATGTAAAGAGGCCACTTTCCTGTTTTTCGTACTTGAAGTGATACCGCATAATATTAGGGGGGGGGGATTGGGAAAATAGAACAGAGGTGAGGGAATTGTATTGGCAATTGATCTTAGAGGCTTGTAGAGCACCAGAGCTGAATGAACACATGTCTTTGGTGCCTGTCCTCAAATTAAGAGCTGCAATATTATGAGTCTATTTTTAGTTTTATGACATTCCTTTTTTAAGATGTCAATGTGTTTTAACATATTAAATGTTGGTAGTTGTATGTCTTAGGCTTTTAAACTTGTTTATTGTCTTTATCATTAACAAATGTTTTTAGCATTGATGAATTTATTAGTTTGGCCACATGGTGGAGCTATTGGATAATTTTGGAAGAATGACATAACCGAGATTTTTATACATATTTTTTTATAAATTTATATATTGTTATATTCTAGTGTATTTGTGATATTTATATATATAACAGATTATTTCTGATTTTATTATGACAATAAGAGTTCATTTTAAATTTGATGCATGGCTTTCAGTTTTGCTTCCTTTGTGAGAATTGAATTTCAGTAAGTGTTTTAATTAGGAATGGAAGGTGACTGGTTAATTACTGGTTGTGAAACGTATATATTTAGGGGTTTGAGTTCATGATTTGTCTGTTGAAGTTGCATAGTTGATGAGAAACACAGTGAATAAGTTAAGCGTTTTATTTGTGGATTATTCAATAAAGTCAGAGTTCGTTTTATTGGTGGCTCAAGGTGCTTTTTTTCGGTTTTTGATACCTCTCAACTTCTTAACTCAAGAAATCTGCACAAAGCCTAAAATAATGGTGACACAAAGGCCTAAAAATAGGGACAGATTTTAAATATTGCTCTTATAAACATAGAAGGTTGCTAGAATAATAGACTTTTTGTTGGCATGCATTTTCTGAAGGATATAGTCTTAAACTCAACTGTTTGTCATTGTTTAGTGATTTCAATCATCAGTGATTTGCCAGAAAATCACAAATTTTATGTAGAACAGACTAAAAATATAAGGCAAAAATCTGGACATTCTGTAAAAATTTGGACAGCTGAGAGGAATGCAAAAAAGATAAAAGTCAGTAAAGATTATATATATGTTATACAAACCTTTATTTATTCTTAGTTATATTCATTTATATTGTATTCTGATGTTTTGTTCATTAAGATATTTTTTACTGTTGCTTGAATATAGAAATCAAATTTGTATTTACATATTTTAAACACTATTTTCTTTGGCAGTTTGAGCCAGATGTGGTGTAATTGTAGGTCTGCACAACTTGATTAACTAAGTAATTAGTCTTTTTACCATTTAAATGGAAAGAATTGTTGGGCAGGTTGTGATGCCAAGGGATCATAGGATCATAGGAGGTTACTAAAGACATGAAGTTTGAAAGCTTGCATTTTTACTGCATTTCATATTTATTTTATTGTACTAATAAGTATATTTTTGATATGTTTCCATTCTTCACGTGTTCTGACATTATCTTTTCTTAGTAAAAAACAGAGGGAGTGTTTATCCACTATCTTGACTTCTTCAATTAGTTTCAGACTGAGCAGATCTGAACTGTAAAGATTTTATGTACTTAATGTTAACGATAACAACACAGACAGCACTGCTTTGAATAAGGCCCCCCAATGGAAACCAAGTTTGTTCATACCTGAAACCAATCAGCTGTTAGTAGGGAATACCTTATTCAACAACAGCAAGACATGTCTGTGGTCAGTGTGGGCTTGCAGGCAGTCAAATATTAAATGATGAATGAGAGAACCAATGGGTCAGTTCAAGCTAATTCCAGAGTAAAGGACTGGATTAAAGCAGCATCCCAGTTACATTCCAGTAGGTTGTCATCAGGCTGTCATTTATTAAAAGGGTACAAATTACCATTTCACAGGTTGATAGGTTCACAGGAGATTGCTAGGCTAACACCTCACCACCTACAGGGCCTATTACCATTCTAGGGGATTGTGTAAGTTCAATTATTACCGATACATTGGTTAACAAGGCTCTATCTAAAGCTAAAAACACTGCCTCCATGGGACCAGATGGTGTCCCAGGCTGTGTCATACGCGAGCTCCAAAAGGAATTAACCCCGCATCTTAATACCCTGTTCAGTCTCAGCCTCTCCACAGGATATGTACCCATAGAATGGCGCACGGCAATGGTGGTCCCACTACACAAGGGTGGGGCCACAACTGACCCTGGGAACTACTGACCAATAAGCCTGACCAGTCTGATCTGTAAGGCTATGGAGCGAATCATTATGGAACTCATAAATGGAGAGATTGGGAACCTCCAGTCACTGGACCCCACACAGTTCGGCTTCGTCAAGGGCAGATCATACCTCCTGAACCTGGTGGATTTCTTTGAGACAGTTACTCAGGCTATAGATAAGGGAAAGGAGGTACACACAGCTTACCTTGACCTTGCTAAAGCATTTGACACCATTCCCCATTCAGGTACTATTGATAAGCTCACCAGCCTGGGCATAAACCCTTATGTCACAAGATGGATCACAAACTGGCTCTCAGACAGATCCCATAAAGTAAGAGTAAAGGGATCTATGTCCGAATCCAGACCAGTAACGAGTGGTGTGCCTCAGGGCTCTGTCCTGGGGCCCCTCCTGTTTGGCATATACTTCTCAGAAGTACAGGCAAGCACGGTAGGGCTGTGGCTGACTAAGTTTGTGGACGACTGCAAACTGGGTGCTATAATAGAGTCTCCGGCCGACATGGAGATCCTCCAGAAGGGCCTAAATGAGACTGATGCATGGTGTCAAATCCATGGTCTCAAGCTAAATGCAAAAAAATGCGTAGTAATCTCCTTTGGAAAAAACAGAGTACCTGCAAACTACAACATAGGAGGTAATCCCCTGAAATCTGAAGAAGAAATAAGGGATCTAGGGACCCAAGTAGATAGCCAGCTTTCCTTTGATAACCATGTTGCCAAAGTGGTTAGAAAATCCTTCTATGTGACCCATCTGGTCATGAAAGGGTTTGCATCAAGATCTAAGGATGTAATGGTGCCCCTCTACTCTTCCCTCATCAGATCTATTATTGAGTACAATGCACCAATTGGAATGTACCTGCCCAGGCATCTCCAGCAGCTGGAGAGACCACAAAGGTACCTAACCAAAAGGATTACTGTCCTCAAACAGTTGCCCTATGCAGCACGATTGAAAAAGCTAAGACTGTTCTCTGTTGCATATCGCTTTCTCAGAGGCAATCTATGTCTAACGTACAGAGCGATGTCCAACCCAGAATTGTTGAACATGCTCCATCTTAGCAAAACCAAATCTACTCGAGCTACATGCTCTAGGGATATAAACCTCAACACAACAATGAATAGAACATGCTGGAGGGATATATTCCCTTCGCAGAGACTTCCCTTACTATGGAACAGGGTCCCGATCAACATAAGACAGAGACCCTCACTATCACTCTTCAAGAGGAACCTTGATGAGTGGATGGGTAACAGAAAGTTCACACCAGGTATCACACCAGCAGCACTACTAGATAGAGGCCAAGGGTACTAGCTGCTCGTACAAGGGTCTAGGGTACTACTAAAGGGGCGGTGAATACCACACAACGTGGCTGGGCTAATATATGCCTTTGGGCAGATAGCCCAGTACCAACCTATGAACCTATGAACCTATAACAGTGTAAGAGTCCTTATAAGCCTAGTCAACATAACCCAATCTTACCCAATATATGGCCCCTATGGGCAAGAGGGTGGCATGGATTTGTGCCTATGCATTGAGTATCTTACAGATTGCCCTGACCATAAGGGACATAAGCACTACCCCAGGTGTGAATTTGCAATTTCCCATACATTGATCCAAACTGCTTTTGATGAGAGTCAGGCAAGGGCTCTACTTAATGAGAATAGGAAGCCTGTTCCAAAGAAGGGGCAATCTCTGAGACACATGTGTCTCTCCAGCATGTCTTGTTTAAGTCATTAAGTTTAGATCCCTAGACTGGGTGGCCTTTGTGCTGCTTGACTTGTGGATGCATAGCAGCTCTGTCAGGGCTGGATTTCTGAGTGCTTGTAGATCAGGCATGGGTCACCCCTTAATAATCAATAGTAGACACAGTAAGGAGAAGGATCGTTTAGTCTGTCCATGTAAGGCATGTTGTTTAGACCCTGTATTTTCTTTGTGAACCATAGTCTTGACTTCAGAGAAATATATTCTGAACAAGAGTGGTCTCAGCACTGAGCTCTGTGGCATACCACTAGTAACTAGCCTCTTGCTGGATCTGGATTCACCAACTTTAACCACATGTGTCCTGTCGATGAGACAATTTGCTATCCATCTGGTGACATAGGGATTTATGCCCAGTTTTGTGAATTTATTTTTAATACCTGAGCGGGGAATTATGTCAAATGCATTGGCCAGGTCAAAGTAGACTGTATGTACTGTTTACCCTCATCCATAGCCTCAGTGACTTTCTCAAAACAGTCCACAGATTCAGTAGGCATGACCTGCCCTTGACAAAGCCGAATTAGGTCAGGTCCAGTGTTTGGAGGTTTCCTATGTCACTATTTATCAGGTCCTTGACTATTCCTTCCATGGCCTTACATACAAAACTAGTCAAACATATGGATCTGTAATTTCCTGTGTAAGTATGACCTGTAGAGTATGGTGCTCATTTCTGGAAAATATATTAAGAAAAGAACATGAGATTATGGGAAGGAATTCAAAGGAAATCTACCTGAAGGATCTTTGGGGCAGAGGAGTAAGAATATGCCAAAAGGCTGGAGAAGAAACAGCCCTTCTTATATGAGACCAGACAAAACAGAGGGGACATGACACTGGTGCATGTCAAGAAAATGTAAAGGGATAAATCTGAAGAGGAAGAACAGACATGAAAGAAAGGCAAACAAAGGCAGCAGATTGGAGGGAATAACTACTCCTTGAATCTCTAAAAGTACTTAAAAAGTAGATTTTGGGACTATGGAATGGACTACTAAGATTGCTGGGTAGACAGGGAACTCACAGAACATTTTAGGAATGTGACTGGTAGAAAAGGAGTAAGTTTGAAGGCTGGGCAGTTGAATGTTGAGGAACTTTAAAGGTCAAATTAGATATGATTATTGTCTCCTCCCATTAAGGAAATCCAAATTAATGCAATGAAAAGGGACCTACCAGCACTACAAAATAGAAAACACTCAGTTTAGGTATTATAACTAAAGGGTGGTTGTCTCACATGCCATGGAGGAGCGAGTACTTAATTTTTTTGTAATAAAGAAAACATAGAGGGAATTAAGCAGAATATTAAAAATGGGTTTAGAATGATGTTATTTATTTCGTTTCACCTTGAACTGGGCAATATTATGAAATTAAAATGATGTGCACACAATTGTCTTCAGAAGTAAACAGCAAATCTGAAATAAAAATCTATAAATAAGGGAGAAATGTTGTTAGATAACAGTAGCAGAAGGTGCACAGCCCACTTCAGAAAATGTGACTTAATGTGATGAAGTTCATGAAAATGTACTTCTCCATTGGGCTCGACTACCATAGCATAGTTTAAATAATAAGTTTGATTAGTATAGCTCAGCTTAATTAACATACTTTAAATCACTTTAGATTTATGAAACAGATGTAGATTTGTTTGGGAGTTTGTTATCAGATCCTGGGAATCTAGGATGGCCTGTTTTGAAACTTGATTTGTTATTTCACTATTTAGAAAGGTTACAGATAATGAAAATATATGTATGGTGTTATCATAATGACACTTTTGTTTTATATATGTCTTAAAAATAAGCAAAAGTATACACAAAAGGCATATGTATGCATTGCAGACTACAGTAGCAAAAATAAGGTGAGAGCTTTAAGAAATATCATGATACCAGTGTAATCATTTGCTTAGAATATGAAAAGGGTTCAACTGGTAGTAAAATATTTTTATTCTGATAACTTTTATATGGATTATGATTTTTACTAAAGTAGAAATTGGGTGACAAGCATATTTCCTCAATATGTCTTTTTAAGGAATGCTATAAGGTCCAGGTATACATTGATCATTTAAGCAATAACACACGGCTGGCTGTGGGTAATGCTGTATTTACCCATGATTGGTGTGGTTTGGTCACGAGGGTGAAGCCCATAAGAAGTGGAGACCCGCGGTGAAAAGCTCCACAGTAGTACATTACAACAATTCAAGCAATAATACAATACAAGCAATAGTACAATGCACGTACTGGGGTATTTTATGTACTAAAACAAATTAAGAGAAAGAGGATAGAAGTTGTGATGAGAAAAGTAATAGAAGTGGGTAAATAATTAACCTGGAGAGTGACAGGTGTATAGCCATTGACTGGTAAGGTGTTCCTTTAAGACTGATTTGAACTGACTGTGGATAGGGCTTTTTGCTACTTACATCCTTAAGTATGACCCAGCAATGCAGTATTGCAACTTTGTTGCAAAGGATTCTGGCATTGGAATTGTAGAGTCTAAGAGAAAGTCTAAGAGAAAGGTGGGACCACTGTTACTGACTGGTTGAAAATTGCATATGGTATTTGTGGAATTACCCAATACAGGAGGACTGGGATTTGGATGAATATCACAATGTCATAGCAGGCAGGCTTTTATAAAAGTAGTTGTACATCTACAAGATAATACTTTTGTTTTGAAGTTTGGTGATAGAATGTTTGGGAAGGTTTGAATGTGTAATAATAATAATAATAATAATAATAATAATAATAATAATAATAATGCCCATTTCCTAACATAGTAAGTCCACTAGACATGCATTCCCTTTTCAACGGTAACCTGGCAGAAATATCTAGCTCGGGGTCAATCAGTAGCAAAGAGGACTGAGGGAATCGAACCCATGTTACTGGAACTACAGCTCATAGCCTTTATCCACTGCATAGACTATGTAAAGTGTCTTTGAGAAGTGGGGAAAAGTTAAATTACAGAAGGCAAATGAAATGTTAGAAAAAGAGGTTATTGGGGTAAAGGCTGGTACATTTTGATATAAGGGTGGTACAGACAGTTAATTTATAGAGCACCAAAAGGAGGTAGGTAGTGACAGTTGTTGAAGAAATAGCAGAATAATGAACATGTTGAACTGTATGAAATAAGAGAAGTGAGAAAAGTTGATAAAAGGCAGTGAAAGAAAGCTAGAGCATCAATGAATACGAGAAAACAGAAGCTGCTTTGGAAGACAGGGGGTAGATGTGGAGGTGAGTGGCATACTATTAAAATGAACTGAAGTTAATTGGACAAGGTGTTGAGGTATGGATAATTTTCATGAGACAGGTAATGGAAGTAGAAGTGAAAACTGAGAGCAATAGTTAGAGCACATTTGCAGCATATACGGATAATACATGGGTGTGTGTTACTGCTGAGGTTTTGTTAAGTGGGGAAAGAAGAGATTGACAGTAGTATGACTGAGTTGCAGATTAATTGGATAGGATGTGGGAGAATGTAAGGATGTATAAATGCTAAGTGGATGGGTGTTCAATCTTGATTGGCTTGGAATGGCAGGGGGTGTGGTTAGACTAAAGGAGTGGTTAGAAATTGGGGGTAGGGAAGCAAAGTGTAGCTGAGTATAGAGAGGTTAAGCATAGTGAGTATTTCCACAGAAACAATTGATGAAGGGAGGATCTACATATCTCTTAGCTTAGGGATAAGTATTCAGATTGAGGACTGAGGGGAAAAAAGAGACTGGAAAGCTGGGGAATGAGGCAGTGGTCTGCACTCAGCTTAGAAAGGTTAGGAAACAGACTTTGTGGGGGTAACCCTTTACTGGACAGTGTCTTGGGTGGGTATGCCCATGAACGATTAAGAGAGACATGCATTAAAGAAAAGAGGAATAATGACTGGGTAAGAGGTTGACTATGAGAAGAGTGAGATGACAGCACCACAGGTAAGGGGCAAATCAGTAAGCAAACTTAATGCTCATGGGTATACACAGGGTAAAATGCTTTAGTACTGCTTATATTGATTTCTGAAGAAGAGTCCCTTATTCTAAGAATACCCATTTGTGCAAAGAAGCAAGCAATTTAATGTAGTATGCTATTAATACACACTCACAGTGTCTTATGAGGAGTGACCATGTTTCTTTCTTCTTATGGTTGTGGTACACAGTACCTCTAGAGGAGAAAAAAAATGTAATAGTTTGGTAAGCAGTCATAGGCTTAATTCTCTTCACTAACACACTCTATAAATTGGTTATGAATAGTTAACAGAATACCAAACAGCTTATGGAAAGAGAAAATATGATCTGATGTATAGTTAGAACTGAAATATTAAATACTAGACAGCTAGAGACAAGCAAGATAAAACAGACAAAAGGTAAGGTTGCAGTTTGATAGGAGGGGTGCAAGTACTACAAAGTAATGGAAGGAGGTGAGTAATAACAATAGGTAGGACCAGCAGAGAGCAGGAGCAATAACAACAGTTAAAGCCACTTAGAGATGTGCACTCGCTAGCATGGTAATGGGGATTATACAAGTAGCCAGGTGTTCTAGTTGAAGTATGGAACAGGGACACTTCTGAGGGGTAAATTATTTCTTCAGTAGGACTATAAAAGTTATAATGGAAGGATTCCTAGGTTTCAGAAAGACAGAAGTAGAACAGAGGTGTTCAGGCAGCAACATGCATGAAGTGCAACAGATAAGGAAGAGGATAGAGGGGGAGGGCAAACACGATGGTAGGCGGTGTAGTTAATGTGGCTATGAGAGATCAGAAACACAGAAATGGGAAACTGAGATTATGCAGCAAGGTACAAGAAAGTAAGAAAAGTCTAAAAAGAAAGTTGGAAAGAAGCACAAAAAGAGAAGGAAACAAGTGCAGAGTAGATTAAGAAAGCAGCAGTCAAATAAAATTAAAAAGTAAGCAATCTAGGCGACCTCAAGTATGAAACAATGTGTTTCAATTCAACAGAGCTCATGTACATCAGTTAAGCACTGCTTATATTGCAATCACTCTTTTCTGCCTCTGTGTAATTAAGATATCTGCTCCTGCATTTGCAAACAATATAAAACTTTAAATCCTTCATATATCTACTTTGAATAAAACACTTGATATAGCATTACTACAGATTAGAAAGAAGACATGTATGAGTACAATTGCAGGAAAGAAGCTCCTGACATGCAGCATATATAAAGAGACATTCTTAGGTTAGAGTACAGCACAGAGAAGGAAATAATGCCTGTATGCAGCTGTACTCAGGATACAAGTATCAGATAATACTACCAGGATACAAGTATCAAATAATACTACCTATAAACAGTTGTACATAGGATACAAGTGGCAAATGGATCATTGCAACATAACTAGAAATTCTAGGTTATGTGGCTAAAAGACCAATAAAACATAATTAGATATACTAAACATAATTAGTGGACCCAACTATAGTAGATGACTTGGGATTGGGGTTGTATGGACTAATGAAAAGGAGCTGTGAAATGGATAGACTAGATAACAGAGTGCAGGAGGCAGTGGGAGGGATAGAGATGACAGTGGAATGCACACAATCCTGGGAGTTGCTTGGCACAGTCACAGCAGAGGGTTATTTTCTGGGTGCCAAGCTGCATAGCTGTTTACCAGAAATTATCTATAAAGAGAGAATCCCTGAGGAGTGACGGACAAGAGCTAGGAAAATACTGGGAGGGAATGGGCTGCACTCAGTTTAGAAAGGTGATGAAGCAGACATTGGTATAAATCTTTCTTGGAGAAATGGCTCTGGTGTACATGCTTGTGAAAGGTTAAGAGGCACAGGATATAAATAAAAAAGAAATGATGACTGAAGCAAGGGGTTGGCTATGAGAAACAGAAAGTGACATGGTGGTATTTACATTCCATTATTAGGTAAGGGATATAACATCAATATGCAAACTCAGTGTTCATGGGATACACAGGATAATGTTCATTCTTACTTACACTAATTTCTGAAAGAGCCCTTATTTCAAGAATGTCCATTTGTACAAAGGAACAAACTCTTTGGTATGAAGTTGTGTGCTGTTAATGTATGTCCACAGCTTTTGAGGGCCTAAAGGCCAGGTATGATGATTTCTGGAAAATATTTTCTTATTTGAAAAATGCCCATTTGGGCAAAGGAACAAACCCATTCTCTTGACGTAGTGTGTTCTCTATGGTCTGGGTGCACAGTGTCCATGAAAGTGACTTTAGATGCTGGTTTGAAGCACTATTTTAGCAAGTTTCTTCATATCATTTGAATGTGCTTTAAGATGTTTTGAAGGATTTATGGTGTCCATGACAAAGCATTATTGACAATTATGAAGCATTAATCAATATTGACCAATTTCAGGATCAGCCTTGGTGAAATACAAAACATTTCATAAGCAAAAAATACAGAAATGTAAGCAACAACAGAGAAGTTCAGACTAATTACATAGAAAAAAAATATATATAATATATATAAATAAATAAATATATATATATATATATGTATATATATATATATATATATATATATATATGTATATGTATACTTTCTAGTGAACAAGCACAGTGACCATTATCAGATGGAATCACTGATTGACAGTCCAAAAAATAGATGCAAGAAAGCCAGATGTAATAGTCTAAGAAAAAAGTCAAAAGTAGCGGTGATCATTGAAATTTCTACACCCAGCAATTAAAGTATTGTACGTACCAAGAGAAACAAAGTTTTATAATAGCAGGATTTGCTTTGCAAACATAAACAAAGGCAATGTTGAAGGAAGATACCCATAAAGTCCCAATAGTACTAGGAGCAAAAAATATTAGTAAAAAAAATCAGTCATACTTAAATATGCTATCTGTACATTTAAACCCACATGAACTGCAGAAGGAGGCATTTCTGGGCACACTGTGGTTACTGAAAAGAGCACTCTTGGGTAACATCAAAGACTGAAGCAATGCGGATTTCATGCACTTTAATCATACCCCGACTTAGGAATTGGGTCCATTCCTATCATTGTACTAGAAACCTAAAACACTTAGAGAAATTAAATCAGGAGAAAACTATATATACCTGGGCCCCATCTGTACCCCTACAAGCTGTTAGTACTAGTAACATGTCAAAAGGGTCTACAGCTATTTCTAAATACATAACAGCATACAATGATATATTGTAGGACTGCAAAAGGCACAGCTGCAGTGACCTTGCGCAGAGAAACAGTTTCTGACAGAAGAGTGAAAATCTTCAGCTTCTTGGGTTCTGTTTCTTGCCCTTTGTACTCTGGTAAAATACCCAACGTATAAAGAATGACAGAGTACAGCAAAATGTTATTACTATAGTTCATTCATTAACATGCATGGACAAAACCAAGAGTCCAGTAAGAAAATTTAGAATAAAAGATGGTAGGCAAGTGCCTGCAGGAAGCATAAATAAGCTATAAGCTACGTCCATAAATAAGGAGCATTTGATAATAAGTTGTCTTTCTCTCTCTCTCTCTCTCTCTCTCTCTGTCCTTCTTCACTCCATTGTTTCTTATATCCTTTTTACTGCATTTTTCAGAAGGTTCACTGGAATATCACAAAAATATCACTGTGCTCTGCCAATTATGGATTCTGAAGTGTACAACAAACAGTGCGTATAAACTGTTACTAGAATAGGTTTTAATTAAGCATTGGACAGCATGTCGCCATGACTCATTCACCATTTACATGCAGTGTCTGAAAAGGGTACATCATCTGCTTAGATACAATGCCAAACACAACTCTGTCAGTTTCTAAAACTGTTTTAACAGCCTGTGATAATGATTTTTAAGAAGCACCCAGACAACATTAGGATGATTCAGAATGTTACACTGGCATTTTCCTACAGTCTAATGAATTGTGTGCTTTTATTAAACTGGCTGTGGACAATTATGATTATTTTCTTTGATGATTTACACCTGCTGCCATCTTTCTGCTAATTTAGCAATAATTTACATAATTGGTGACAATGACCCAAGGCACTGTTAGCAAACTAGGAATGTATGTGGCTGACAACAACAGAAGCAGCTGGCAGCTTCTTTTAGTCCATTAATATTTGCTAAGAATGACAAAGAAACAGCATGCCATGTTTATCAGCAGAGTGATTATAATGCCTACAGTTGTCAAAGGTAGCAGGAACCTGTTCAGTTCAATAATGTCATCTTCAGCTTATGAGGTTAGCCTGATATTGTACAGCAAGAAAAAAAATTGCCTGTCTGTAGCAATACATTTACGAGCATGCCAGAATGATATTATCCGCGTAATGCTTTGTACAGTGAAGGACACAAGTAATTAGCTTTTCTGTAGCACTATCTCTGCTGAAGCTGGCAGCAATGATAGAGTGGCAGTGAACTGAATGCAAATAGAGGCTTTGTTTTTACTTCCACACACTGTTGATAAAACACAAATCTATATCACAGCATAAAGTAAAATTAAGCATTTTTAGTACAAAATTAAGTATTTTTAGTACAAGTACCTTGGCCCCTGTCAGAACAACACCAGGAGCAAAAAAAAATTTAAACCTTAATTCACTGACAAAGTGTAAGCATGTGTACTTTAAGCACCCAAAAGTAGAACCAAAAGGCATTTAGAAAAAGCTAGTCTCAAAAGATTTGCTATTTTGGATCAAATGTGTGTGGTTTTGAAGTTCACTTTTGTATATTTTATAATTTAGGCACCCCCTCCCCAAGGAATGAAACAGTATCAATCGCATTGTGGTTGCCAGCTAATATTGGGATATGTGTGCCAAACAGAACTATAATCTAAAGGAGGGCAATAGTTACTAATATTTGTGCAGATTCACTTACTTATGACCCAGACATAATATAATTAAGTAACATGACATGATCAATTATGGCAACACTGAAAGCTGTACTCTGGTCACAAAGGAGACATTAGGCTAGCTTGAAACTGCTAGCAGTCAATGTATCCAGTACTACATAAAGTCTGTTATTGTAATTATACCATTAGCTGTATGCATTTTAGTTCCACGAATGATTCCATTTAAATGCTTGTTAACTGTGAATCTTTAAATGATTTGTGAATAATGCAAGCTTGGTTTTGCATGCACCATGGTTCGATGTGTATTCAAAGGTTTGCTTTATCGGTTCTTTGCATATACTGCACGTTCTGTCGTGTGTAGTGCTAACACCTCTAGTTCCATGTATATTAACTCTACTGTATTTCCGAGATGTTATTATTCTCCTTCATTTTTGCCTCGTGTTAGTATCTCTGTCACTGAAAGTCTGGGTTCCACTTAAACTAGACAACTAATTTAATTAACAAATAAATGGATAAATAATTAAACAACATCTTACTGTAGCTTTGAAAAAAAAATGCAAAAGTACCATGGTTTGGTGTTTTGCTACTCTATATTTATCTTATATATTATGTGCTGCACTGAAATTAATAGTTTCCAGAGGCTGCTTTTACCTGCACTTGCTTAAATTGTGTTTTTCCTCTGCTGTAAGGGCTGCTGTTCTGCAATTGTAGTAATCTAAATACATTGTCTCTGCTATTTTCAGTGCATTTAGCATCTGTTTCAGCACCCTAACATTTACGCTCCATACCAGTCATTTTACATTACGAGGGTTAAAGTCGTCACTCTTGTCACAGGATAGGACTGATTTCACCTGTCTGCACTGGGCATTGCTGGTGGAAAGTTTATTGTGTGCCTACCAGATCAGCCTGTGGGCATTCATACTTTAAAACTTGGCTTTTTTCTGCTTGTATACAAGTCTCACATTTGCCTGACACTGATCTTTGTGCATCAGAGGTTAGCGGTGCTCTGTGTTTACACAATCACTGGAAGTTGTACTTTTCCCTATAAAAACTACCTCTTTAATTGTCAACAGTCCCACACTACTCAAGAGCATCTACTTTGCACACTGAGCAGCATTGCTGCATTTAGTTAGCTCTAGATTATATTTCTGCAGCACTCAGACCTATCACTGCTAAAAGAGCAACTGGTTTGCATTCTGGGCTGCATTGCTGCATAGTTTAGCTGTAGATTACACTATGTAAGCACCCATCACTCATCCATTTGCAAACACAACCCATTCCATTCCCTGTAAATCAAACATTAAAGACCTGCAACCACAGATAGGCACTTTCCTGTTACCTCTGTATCTTGTTTGGTGGACATGGACATCCTGAGGTAAAGTAGCAATTGCCTCATGTACACTGACAGCCACATAATTCTGAAATACAATACGTGAAAAATGTATTTACACAATGTCAATGGAGGCAAGGCTCTCACATGTGGACAAAAAGAAAATGCCAAGCAGGTTGTCAGCAACCCACACAGAGCACCCACCATGCTTACAAAGGACCCGACACATAGACCAATAAATGCAGAGGTGCTGACATGCAACTTACCCAAACCTCAAAGGTCTCCAGACACAGTCCACAGAAAGTCCACATCCACACAGACAAGACAACTGCCACACACATAAAACTACATCTCATAGTGTCTCAACTACCAAGCCCATAAGGAGTGATACCACACAACATCATTTTGTGGTCATAATAGACTCCATTGTGAGACACACTGATGTCCCTCTCACCAGGCTGGATAGGGAGATGGTTACAGTTAACTGCCTATCAGGGGCAAGGATTTACCAAATCAAGCAATCACTCAAGTCACGAAACCCCAAGTATCACTATGACTCAGTCATAGTCTGTGTAGGTGTAAATGACCTGAGATGTACCTCCCTGGACTGTATAAACAGAGACATGATTGAGCCCTCAGAATAAGTGCCACATGTGAGAATGAGCCTAGCATTGAGCAGCATTCTGCCATCTCCAAGGATGATGCCACAATACCAACAGAAAATGATTAACTTTAATAACTGGCTTAGCTGCTGGTGTCTATGCAGAGATTTTCACAAAAGCCCTGTATGACCATATAAACAATTGCATAAATACAATGGCCAGACCACAAAAGCAAGCCACCGTGGTGGACCACTTGTATAAATAGGTTTTACAACAAATGAAAGAAAATTTTGTCTACAAATAAGAGAGAATGTGCACAACAGAGCAAAAACTCCCTCATTAGTCTAAACAAGCAAATCAGGGGAGTAATCAAGTCTTCAAAAGCTCTCAAGCTAAGGATAACTATAAGATATTTTTCAGTTATGTGTGCAATCTTAAACACTGACCAATGTGCAAAATTAGTTGCAGACGGCATCACGTATAAACAGCCAGAAGATACTGCAAATCTCCTGGCCAATAAATTCAGTTCAAATTTCACATTCCCATCACCTCTGGTTATCCCCCAAGAGATGCCCTCCACCATTCCTCTACCAGCTATCATCAAAGAAGAGGCCACCACTGTGCTGTCTAAAGTTAAAAACACATCTTCAGTGGGTCCCGACAATATCCCAAAATGCCTCTTAAATAGCTTGAAAAAGGACCTATCAGGTCCACTAGGATCTCAGTTTAACCACAGCTTCCAGAATGGCTTTGTCCCTGTGTAGAGGAGGCTATCAAGAGCATCCCTCGGCATAAAGGCAGGCCATCAACAGACCCAGGAAATTACAGACCCATACGTTTGACTAGTTTTATACGAAAGGCCATAGAAAGAATAATCACGGAGCTGATAAATAACAACATAAGAAACCCCCAAGCACTTTACCCAACCCCTTTCAGCTTTGTCAAGGGCAGGTCATGCCTGCTAAATTTGGTAGACTTGTTTGAGAAAATCACTGGGGCCATGGATGAGGGTAAAACTGTGCATACTGCCTACCTGGACCTGGCTAAGGCATTTGGCATAATTCCCTCTTCGGGTATTATATAGATAAATTCAGAAAACTGGCCATAAATCCCTATGTCACCAGATAGATAGCCAAATGGCTCATAGACAGAACAATGTTGTTAGAGTGGAAGAATCCCATTCCAGCATGAGGCCAGTTACTAGTGGTGTACCACAGGGCTTAATGGTGGGACCTTTCCTGTTCACAATATGCTTCTCAGAATTCAAAGCTGATGTAAAAGGCCTTTGACTGACCAAGTTTGCTGGCAACTGCATTTTGGGGGCAATCACTGAATCCCCCAGTGATGTAGATAATCCTTCAGATGGGTCTAAATCTTACAAAAGATTAGTGCCAGAGCCATGTACTAAAGCTAAATGCAAAAAAAAAGAACAAGCTGTTTGGTAAGTCAAATATCCCTGCAAATTGCAACATTAATAGCACACCGCTAAGAGTGGATTCAGAGGTGAGAGATCTAGGTACACAGATAGACAGTATAATGAACTTTGACCACCATCTGTCCACAGTGGTGAGGGAGTCCTTCTATGTGGCACAACTTATAAGTAAAGGCATGGCATCTAGATCCAAGGAAGTTGTAGTCCCACTGTACTTGGCCCTCATCAGACCAATATTCAAATAGAATGCACCTTTCAGCATGTAAGTGACCAGGTACTTGCAATAGCTGGACTGGCCTCAGAGGTTCCTTACAAAAAAATACAGGATGTAAACGTCATGTCCTATGCAGATTGACTAAAAGCCCTATCCCTTTACTCTGTATCCTACTGACTATTTTGGGTGATATATGCCTAACCTGTAAGGTGCTCTCAAATCCAGTCCTGTTGGAAATGTTTCACATTCACAAGACAAACTATAAAATGACCACCCAATCTAAGGATCTAAACCTTGGCTGTGACATGAACAAAAGATGCTGGAGAGATGGATATGCATCTCAGAGATTACCCTTTCTCTAGAACAGACTTCCTACTCACCTTAAGCAACCAACCCTTCCCTAACCCTCTTCAAATGCAGTTTGGATCAATGGATGGGGAATCATAAATTCACTCCTGGGGTGGCACCCATGTCCCTTATGAACTGGGCAGTCTGTAAAATACTCAAAGGCATAGGCACAAATCTAAGCCATCAGCTGGCTCTTAGGGATTGAAAATCGGGTAAAATTTGGATAAAAATGGCTAAGCTTGTAAGAGCTCATGTGCCGTTAGCCTAGTAATTGCCTATGAACCATCTGTGTGCGTTTGTAATACTTTTAATGAAACTTTGCCAACACAAAAGATAGGCAATGAGCCATTTGAAGCCACAATGTGTCTGAGGACTAAGATGGTATAGGAGGTGGACATATGAATGTGCCTACCTGACCCTCCATGGGGTTGACAGCAATGCCAGACAGGCAATTATTTCTGTGAATATAGCTGTTATCAGAACAATTATGGAATGCTGCACCCTATTTTTAAACTACTCATATGTCATCTCCTGCAACTAGAGATGGTACAAAAACTCTTTACATAGAACACAGAAGTTGCTTCAAGTCTTGCCTTACAACAAAGATGACAGTAACTCTGTGTATTCTCTGTACCTCACTGCCTTCTTATAGAATGCCTGCTGCTGACACACAGAGCATTAAAGGCCTCCTTACTCTTTGAAACACATGAGAATGACATATGAATATGCACACCTGATCCTCCGTGGAGATGAGATCAATGCCAGATAGGAAACTATTTCCCTGAATATAGCTGACCTGAACACAAAACAATACCTTTTTTCAGTAAAAATAATTAATATTAGCCATAATGTGAAAGGTGAAAACTTCAACTCTTACCAATGAAATTAACTTTACCTCTCAGTTAAACTTAGAAACAGAACTGTATGACTACTTGGATACCCACAGATTCAAACCTGGGATTCCTATATCATCCTTTCTGATGGCCCATCAGTCCTGAATTTGTTTGAAAGCCCTATAAACCTGTAAACCTATTCATCAAAATGTATCAGGAACTTGCCATAAAAGACACACTTTTAGTCTCCTTTTCTGTTCTTTGATTCCTCGCCTCATGTTTGGAGTTTCACTATATGCACCCCTTACTAAATACTGTTATAGCTGAACTATCTTAGAGTTGGAGATCATAATGCTTTTCCCATTTCAGACATATGAATCACTTTTGCACATTTAATGTTAAAGTGCTTTAGGAGCCCTTATATTTTCTGTAAGGAGCTGAGGGCATGCTTCTTAACTTAAACACTGTAATCCATTCTATATTTAAACAGTCCTTATTTATAACAGCATGCCATATAATTGACAAGAAAAAATGCTATTTAGCCAGTCACTATTGTGGTTGCTCTCTAGTTTAAGTGCCATTTGGTTAACAAAACAAATGTAAAATAAATAAAATAAATAAATAAATAATAAAACAGTATTGTCTGATTCTGTAGAGAAAATCTATTATATACATCATTGTTTTCAATAATCTAATGTAGTAACTCAAGTGCCAACTATATGACTTCCAATAACTCACTGATAATTGTACGTGTATATGCCAGCAATTAGTAGCAGTTATAAAAATGTGTTTTTGCAGGGGAAGAAGCCCTCATACACCCCTTCATTTGGGGGCTTTCACCCATACCACCATTGTCTCTCTCTCTCCTTAGATGTATATAGACTTATATACATTTTATATATATATATATATATATATATATATATATATATATATATATATATATATGTGTGTGTGTGTGTGTGTGTCTCTATATATATATATATATATATATATATATATATATATATATATATATATATATATATATATATATACACACACACACACACACACACACACACACACACACACACACACACACTCTGCCTCCGAAGTCACATCAAGTCTGGCAAAGTATGTACATTCATAACATGAAGAAATTCAGTGGTTCTAAAACTGCCTTGACAACATGACATTGGTAGTATATCTTAATAATGTTATCCTCAGAAACAAGGCTACAAAAAAGGAATGCCACAGGGCTCAGTGTAAGGAGCCCTGCTATTATCTCTGTTTACGGTTTACCCTATGATCTTTAAAAAAGTATATGCATTAAGTAAAGAAACAGCTGCAATAAGGATTTTGCCAAGATTTGAAAGTCTAATAAAAACAAAAAAAAAGGCCAGTCTGCTCAGGTTGGTCAACAAAACTCAATAATTTTATTCAGAAAGTAATCTTCCATAAGCACTTTTGTCCCATTATAGGTGGAACTTCTTCAGATAAAAACACAAACTCACAAACCACTTAAATAATCATTAAGTTAAAATCACATGCTGCAATTAATCAAGCCTAAAAGTTAAAGTAGTGTACAATATACACAAATGAAACAAACAAAAAAAAGTTAAATTGTGAACAAATAAATATGAAAAGTTAAATTTGAAATCATTACAGTAAATCTGAAGAAGTAAAAATATGCAAGCCCCCCAAACATTAAAAATATGTAAAGGTAATAGTATAAATCACCTTTTAGGGCTTTTTATTTTAAAATGGGGGCAATTAAGATATGCTGAGTCAATCCCAGCCACCTATAGGAATTCCAGTATAATTGCCAGAATAACTCCCTTCTCCCCAAATGTACCTAACATGGTCCACCCCTTAAACTGTGCTCAACCTGTTCTAATACAACAAATTTAAACAATAATTTGAAAAATCATTAATATGCTTAAAAAAGGCATTTGTGTTTTTTTTTCTTTTTAATTGCATATGTATGCTAATAAATGCGTTCACGCAACTTTCTCTCCTTTTTACCAATATAAAAACAAATACGGTACTTTTCCATTAAACCCCTACTATGTCTTTGTGCTGCTGGCACTAAAGTATATGCCCACTGGAATATGCTAGATATGCATGGTCAGGCTGATAAATTACAAAGATTCGGTATCAACTGGAGAAAAGTCAGCATTGCTCCAAGCATGCGGGTTGTACTTAATGTATTATTTGTACATATTGCTTCTGATTAATAAAAACATGGAAACATGGTGGGGGACTTCTCATTTCTTTTTGCTTTACCAGTCTTCTTAAGCCACTAATGGCAAAGTAACTTATGAGCAGTAGACGTTTTTTTTTATTTGAATGCCCATGATGCATTATGCAAACCAATGTTTAAAACTATAAAAACAAAATCCTTATGTTTAGTAACAATCATTTTTCTCCATCCTTGGTGGTTATGGTCCTGTCTTACGTCAAAACAAACAAACAAAAAAAAAATACAGCCCACAATTTTAGAAAGGTCTTTCTTATTTATAAGCTTTGTTTTTCTTCTATATCGTGCAAGAAAAAGTAGTTGTATGTTGGTAGGTGGTGGGTTTTTAATTGGTTTAATTTAGTTTGTTGGTGTTTATGTGCTTCCTATTTTTGGTCTGTTCGTCTTAAAATCTGTACTTTTTGAAAAAACGACTGCGGATTAAAGTCACTAAATAATGGCATCCATTTGTGCTTCAGAGTTATAACATTCGGGAATTGGATATTAATTTGTCAGTCCTGAATGAATGAGTAGATTCCGGCAAAATACCAGCAAACCACAGCAGCGTCAGCAGCGCGAAGACGTGGAAAGGGTTTAATGAAACAGTACCACAAATACATTCTTGGCAAACAGATGCATACACTAGACCAGCACTGTTCCAATCAAAATTCTTAATTTTAAAAGTGCATTCACAGATTGTAAACTGGTCGCATAATAGATTATAGCTATAATACTTTCACCTCCTGCATTTGTTCATGGATTTGTGCTTCCCAAGAGTACTAAGCATTCCTTCAAAAATGTTTTTTAAATTTTTGCTTCTCCTAAATACAAAAGTTGGTTGAGCACATATTTTCCTAGCAATGTTGCTATCCAACCATAAAATCTTCCAATCTTTCTTGATAATATCTTTTATTATTCCACTTTCCAGGGTGAAAGTAAAAATAAAGGAATTTCTATAGCAGCCATTTTCATCCTCAATGGTCACAGCTTCAGTAATCCTACTAGTACTATCAACACAATTTCCAAGCAGTGATATGAAATGCCCATTACCCCTCTTAGTCTTAACTTCCAAGATTAATTCATCTACCATAACTGTTGGATAGCCTCTTTTTAAAAACATATGCTTCATAATAAAACATTCATCTTCAAGATGTTCATTTAAAGTGGGGATATGGGCTTCCCTAACCAGCTGGCCTTTAACTACTGCCTTCTTTTGGTGGAAGGGGCATGAGCTTATAAAATCAAGAAGCTGTTACAGTAAGTTGGTTCCCTATAAATGCAGGAGGTGTAAAAATTATGTGAAATATCCTTACTTAACAGAACATCCAAATACGGAATGCTCACATTCTCAGTCTGATGAGTACAGGTCAAACATTCAGTGCTGGCATTAACGTATTCAATAAAATTGTAAATAGCTTCTTTTTTGCCTTGCCATATGACAAAAATATCATCCAAATAGTGGAGATAAAGCCTAAATGTGTGGCATATTCAGAATTGTAAACATTTAAAAACTTCCATTGTAACATAATAGTATTTGTGAAAAGGGACCCACAGGGCTATCACTACCCCTTCCTTTTGAAGAAAAATCTGTACCTCAAATAGAATAAAATTATTCCTAAGGACTACTTCAAGGAGCTCTTTATACAGATTAATCCAGCCTTGCCCAATCCCTTTTCTCAAAAGATATTCTGTAAACCAAGACTCACCCTGTTCATGTGAAAAATTGTATACACGCCTGCTAATCAATTGTTATCAAAATATCATTGGTATTACATTCTAGTTCATCTATCTTCTTTAAAAAGTGCCATGAGTCCCTACAAAGGTTACTTTCGTCCGCTAACAAATGTTTCAAATTGATATCCAAGAATCGGGCACAAGAAATAGTAATAGATTGTCTGACATCTACAATGGGTCACATGGGGTGGGTCTTGGATATCCTTATGCAGTTTCGGTATTCCAAACATAGTCAGGAGGATAGGAGATAGCATGTTCAAAAAATTGTATTCTTCTTTTGAAATTTGTCCATCTATAAACATGACCTTGAGCTCTAACCCTGTCATAGGTTCATAGGTTTATAGGTTAGTACTAGGGCCTATACAAGCCTAGCCATAACAATTCCCTGGCTATTTCTTCCCACACTATTTACTTCCCTGTCCTGTAATAAGCTACATTTAATTGATTCCAGTTCAGCCTGTCCATTTTAAAATGTCCTTCATTTTTAAACTATATTCAAAACTTTCCATTATCACCACCCATCCCCCCTATCTGGATTCACGTTTCTAATTTTTTGTGTTTTCAAGAAATTAATCATTTCTATTTCCTCCCTTAAAATATTGTATTTTTTTAGGATCAAACTGATTGCCTAATAAATTCCTGAGGTCAAGCTTGCACATCATTTCAAAAATAGTCAAAGTCTGATGCAGGGGGGGGGGGTAAATGTACTAACAATTCTCAGTAAGTTGTTTTTGTTAGTAGAAAGATTTTCTTCAAACATAATATTAAAATTAAGCTTGCATAAAAAAAAGTTTAAAATCAATTAAAAGTTTGGGAAGACTAACCCTCCTAGTAGGCACAAATTTTAACCCCTTCAAGATCAAGTTGGCAAAGGAAATATCAATATCCAGTTCAGTAAAATTATAAACTTTAAAGTCAAAACAATCTTACACTTACTTACATCATTATTATTAATAGATGCAACAGTGTTCTCTTCATTCAAATAACCTGATTGATCCAAAAGGTTATCAGCATAAGGGAGTCGATTTAAACATTCACGGTGATTAGACCAACCTTGGACCAATGCTCTTACTGCCATTGATTCTGTTTCAGTGTAAAGGAGTCGGTTTAAAGATTCAGAATGGATAGGCAAACCTTGGACTAATGCTGTTAATGCCATTGATTCCATTTCGGTACGGACGAACATTTCTTGCAATATGAGTTTAGCCAATAATAGCACATAAAATAAATTGTTCAAGCAAGTGGTGATCGAGAGAAAAGTACTATTCATTCAAAAAACAAACATCTACTGGATGTAGTCCAAATAACGCACATACCAAATTTATTAATTAAAATAAAACATGATAAGCGCTTTCACTAGCTTGTAGCTTCTTCAGATCATTAACACTGAGCATAGAATCCATACGCCTTATATAGTTAAAGGCGCCGATTATAATCAGTTAATTAGTATTTAAACCATTACCAAAAATTTATGAAAAAGCCGCAATAGTAACTTAACCTTAAATAATAAGCATATAATAATTTGTTATAAATAAAAATGATTCAATAATGGACATTACATCTAATATTGGACAGCAGCATAAAATTCATCTCAGCATATAATAGTATAGTTTTATTTTTCAACATTAGATATATTGCTGCTATTTTTGTATGTACTATACTATTATATGCTGAGATGAATTTTATGCTGCTGTCCAATATTAGATGTAATGTCCATTATTGAATCATTTTTATTTATAACAAATTATTATATGCTTATTATTTAAGGTTAAGTTACTATTGCGGCTTTTTCATAAATTTTTGGTAATTGTTTAAATACTAATTAACTGATTATAATCGGCGCCTTTAACTATATAAGGCGTATGGATTCTATGCTCAGTGTTAATGATCTGAAGAAGCTACAAGCTAGTGAAAGCGCTTATCGTGTTTTATTTTAATTAATAAATTTGGTATGTGCGTTATTTGGACTACATCCAGTAGATGTTTGTTCTTTGAATGAATAGTACTTTTCTCTCGATCACCGCTTGCTTGAACAATTTATTTTATTACACTATTATTTTATATAGCAAGCGTGCTTTTAGCGTGTAACCAGAAATATATATATTCTTCCGAATAATAGCACATAATTCGCCTGCATCTGTTGAGGTTGAATGATTCACTTAGTCCTTCAAAAGAATTACATAAAATTCGATCACTCATTGGTGGTTTGGTTAAATTTATTTCCTTAGCTACATTCACCTCCTACAGCCTTGATTTCACCAGCCGGATTGATTGGTCTGAGGACTGCATTTTGGCCTGATAAGATTGGATTGGTTCCTTGAAATGAGTGTTTGTGACACTGGTAGACACCATTGGTCCCTGCTGTTCTGTTTTTTTATCCGCTGTGATTTCCTAAATGGCTAAAAATCTGAGGGTTGCTGTTCCAATTCCATTTTCTGGGTGTTTGAAGTTTGCCCATAAGCAACTGTGGATTCATTTAATTATAGGTTCATAGGTTCATAGGTTGGTACTAGGCTATGGGCCCTAGGGCCTATACAAGCCTAGCAATAACAATTCCCTGGCTATTTCTTCCCACACTATTTACTTCCCTGGACCCTGTCTAGCATCGTTGTTGGAATTATAAAAAGCATGTGAGCTGCCAGTATTTCTTCACTCAAACCTCCTCTTACCACAAGTTTGGGACTCAGGTGGGTTTGGGGAGGCAATATTTTCTAAGTATACAACCCGATCCTGCTTGAGTTTCTTATGTTTTGATGCTTTCATCTTCTGCAGTTGCTGGTCAGTACTGCTGAAGATGCAAATGTGCTATTTAAAATTTTCATATTGCAAGTCCTGCTTAATCAAATCATTATGTTTACTTACTTCCTCTGTCAGTTCATCAACTAACTTATATCTATATCGCACTATGAGGTCCATGTATTCACACCCCTGTCAGTCAAAAAGGGATAGGAGTTCATAGTGTAATGTAGAATTTTCTCATCCCCTGTTGGAAACCTCCCTGTCTTCAAGCCCTTAGAAACCCAATTAACCTGAATACATTCCAACAGCTTTGCATTCTCCAGATGTAGTTTTTCAGTTTCAAAAGCTTATAATCAAACTCCTTCAATTTTTCAGCAATACCAGTCACATCATTTTGCAAACCAGTATCAAAACTGAAGCTATTATTTAACCAATCATGCAGCACTGGTACATTGCTGACCCAGGGGCAATACCTCACTGGATTGTTGAGAATAGTTGTGGGTGATCTTGCCTGCCCTTGTAACATAGACCCATTATTTCAAATGTTAGTAGACTCATCATTGTTGATGCTATTAAAGTTGTTTCCATTATTCATACTCCATATGTGGGCAATTCCATCCAGTCTCTAGGACAGCTGTTAAATGAGGTGGGTAAGGTTGCCCACTGTCCTATGTAGTTCAGTTTAACCACTGTCTGGAAACGACTGCTATGAATCAGACAGACCTTTACAGCCATAGCCTTCCAAAAAAATAAATAAATAAATAAACAAATGACAAACTGAAACACTAAAAAAAAAAAAAAAAAGCCAGTACATTCAGGTCAGTCAACTAAACTCAATAATTTTATTCATAAAGTAATCTTCCATAAGAGCTTTCATCCTCTACTAGGTGGAACTTCTTCAGGTAAAAACACAAACTAACAAACCACTTAAATACTCATTAACTTAAAATCACAGGTTGTAATTAATTAAGCCTTAAAGCTACAGTATTGTAACATGATATACACAAATGAAACAATATTAGAGACTTTAAAAACTATTTAAATTGTGAACAAATAAATACGAAAAATTAAATATGAAAGAGTAAATATGAAGAAGTAAAAATACTCAACCCCCCCAAACATTAAAAATGTGTAAAGGTAATAGTATAAATCACCTTTTAGGGCTTTTTATTTTAAAATGGAGACAATGAAGACATGCTCATTCAATCCCAGCTACCTATATGAATTCCAGTATAATTGCAAAAATAACTCCCTTCTCCCCAAATGTACCTGTTATGTTCCACCCCTTAAACTTTGCTCAACCTGTTCTAATACAACAAATTTAAAACAATGGTTACCGGTTGAGGCAATAGCACATTTTCTTACTAATATTCCAGCCTATGAGCAATTTAGTGAAAGCTACTGTCATGTTTAAGAAATACGCTAGTCAGAATATCCTAGTATTAGCGCAGATGGAAAGACACATAACTGATACCAAAACCCCATATACAATGGCAACAAGAGAAAAAGCTTTTGCTAAATTATCCCTTTGGAATGGGATACTCTTATCAGACAAGATACAAAAATCTAGCAAACTAACTCTGTTATTAAAAGCTCTTGAAAGCGCACCTCACTAGCAAATATAAGTACACATTTTATAAAAACTAGGTAAGATCAATGATATGGGTGCCTAAGCGATCCTACTAAAAAATCACACTATATTCAACAATGTGCGGCTATAATGATAGTCAGAAACAGCTATGAAGCCAGTGTAAATTTAAATATTTAAATAAATAGTGACAGTATCTTTGTATATAATGCAGTTATCACCGTAAGTAGCATTCATGTAAAAGCACAGTTGTAGTTATTGAGCTAAATTAGTACTAATGTCAGTTGTGATTTGTGTAAATATTGACATAAAAGCTCAACTGTGGCATATATTTAACTGCAATTACTAATTATAATGCTAATTATAATGTAACCTGAATACATATATTGATAGTATTGGTTTGAAATGTAATTCATAGGGTAATCTGTTTTGCAACTGTCTTTTTGAAAAGTTGTTTCTACCTCTTGGCTCTGATCGTGGCTTTGGACCAGTTCATTTACCTGGTTAAAGTTCAGTACATAAATAAATAAATGAGCGGTTCGCTCTCAGATTCATAGAAGAGAATTCGTGAACTAAGTAAAAGCTAACTCTATTTTGGATACACTGCAAGTTCATATTTGTTTATCCTTTGCATGCTTGTCTAGTTGTGTTTGACTCCTTTAAGTGTGAAGTCTTTAGTAATTTAGTTATATATTTCAGTTTTTACAGATATGCAAAATGTAGGATTATGACACAGATAAAAAGTAAGTGCACTCCTCCAGACTGCCTTAGTAACCAGGAACATATCCCTATTCCTTTCATTAATTGTTTTGTCCCTGTTTTACACATACTTCAGCTCACCTTAACTTTTAGTATATGCTGTTTCTTCATGAAGCCTGATTCACATATTAATCATTATGTTCTAAACATAACCATTTATACTTCCACCGAATCTTCTCCTGTCTGGTTTCATAACTTTTCATTCTTAACTGCTTTTCTGAAAGCTGACATTATCTTTTGCTTTAGGAAACTTGTTAAATTTGAAAGTTTTTGTCATATCTCAGCTGTACCTTCTTTCTTCTCATTATGCACATTGTTTGTACGTAGCATCTCTTCCAGTGATGTCTGGTGATTACACAGTGCAATTTGAATTATCTTTCTATGACTATCCCGTATTGGTCTCTAGGACTGCAGGTATTTCTTCTTATAAGACTTCATTAGCTGTCTAGAAAGTGAGCATCTGCAATTTAATAACATGCCAATTTGTTGATTACCACTGACATTTGGTACATATCATCACTTGAGAACTGGTTATACCTCAGATGGGGTTCAGAAGATACAGTCTCATGACAGAAATCAGGAAGGCACAGTGTCAGAATTTCAGCTACTTGCCAGATTTTTATCAGCAGATAATATGAGAACCCAAGGTGAAATGATACCATCATCACATGTTCTTGCTTTGTGTTGACAACGCCTCTTGTGCTGCATCTCAGTTACCAATGGCAACAAACTGTATCTGGAGTTTGAAAAATACTGACATTGTTGCTGGGTAACAGACATCCTTCCAAGGTGACAAAGTTCAAATCCATTAAAGGTATGAAAAAAAACTATGTTAACCTAGACCTACTTCTAAGACTTTGCTAAATATTGCTCTTGAGACAAATAAGTGCTTGGCTTGCAGATTCAGTTACTATTTTTACAAGACAATGTGATGACGACCCTTATCAAGTGTGGAACTGCTGTATCTTGCTAAAATATCTTGCTAAAATACTGAGGAAATTGGTTTTCTTATTAAACATACTGGCATTGTACAACTTACACTCCAGATCTTTAACATTTCTCAGACTTGGTGTCTTGAAAAATCATAAATTATAGTTATCTAAGTACAATGCACATTAATTTGTTAAAACATAAAGCTTCTGCCAATGAGAAGTCCTGTTTTAATTCATAAATTCAGTGTCACCCATTTCTGAAAAAGTATAGTTTATAAAGATGCACAGGTTTCTTATCATAAGCAACTCCAACTTGACTTTATAAACAGTACCTTTATGCCAATCTTTATAATCTATGCCAGCAATCCAAATAACCGCCTCTCCTTTCCCAGACTGTACCTCTGAAAAATATAGTTGTAGGCCCTGCCATGACTTCTGCTCATTTTTAGCGAGCATAAAAAGCCTTCAACTGAGATTGTTCTAGATTACATTCACCATTAATCTTTGAATGGGCATTTACATTCCATGAACCTTGAATCTTCAGGTAAAGCCCTCACTGAATAGGTACCTTCTTTCTATACAAGACAACAGAGGCAATTGTCTGATAATGTAACTCATACAACAGATTGTGAGAACTCTTACAAGTATTAGTCCCTTTACCCATTTTTAAACGCGCATGTTACATTTTCCATATCTGTTGTTACAGGTATAGACCATTTTTTGCTAAACACAATGCTCAAAGCATTGTTCATAGTTTAAGATAAAGCAACCTTGCAGATGGTATAGTTAGAGATCTGAGGTAGGGAAATGCTGGAGAGCTGGGCATGCTGCACATCTGAAGCATAGAAATGTTGTTGGCAAGTGAATCAGCCAGTGAATCAGAGGGGGTGCTGGAGAGCAAAGTATCCTACAGATCTAAGGCAGGACCATGCTGGAAAGTGAAGCATCATATGGTGCTGATGAGCAAATTATCCTTCAGATCTGAGGCATGCTGATGCAAGAAGATGAAGAATCCTGTAGGTTTGAGTCGAGGAAGTAAATATCTTTAGATTTTAACTTCTTGGCTTCAAGATAAAGAATAATGGTTTTGTAAGGCTGAAAGTATCATCCATCCTTCAAGGTAAAGCAACTTAGGAGTTGACATACTTAGAGATATGAGATACGGTGTATGGGGTGCTGGGAAGCAGAGCCTCTTACAAATAAGAGATATGAAGATAATGGGGAGCAAAATGTATCCTACAGATTTTAGTGTTTGCATATTTTATCCCTGCTACCTCCCATTTATTATGAGAGGGTCTATATTCCAAAATATTTTCCAAGACCACATCTGCATCATGGGACAGCCTACTACAAGAAGTGAAAACTATTCATGGTCATGTGGAGTTTAGAAGAATCTCTAAGAATATCTTTAGGAAGATTATAAACGTAACTGCTTTTGAGATGTCAGATGGCTGATTTAGTTCACTGCTGAAAGATTTCTACATGCCTTCACTTCTCTGTTTACCTGTCAGAAACTATCTAGCTTAATTTCCAAAGGAAAGAGATCTGACCTGCAGTGTTCCTTAGGATTTTTTTTTACTCCAAGTGCCTCTTTGAGAAGAGAAAATGTGGATTTTACAGCTGGTCATATATAGCTTCTGAATGGAAGACTCCTCAGGCTCTAATATGATCAGAATTGATAACTTACGTTAGTTAAAGAAATATACTATGCACCTGACCATCTCCTGTAGACACTCTGCTATTTATCTTGAAGGAAAATAATTCACAAGTAGTGAGAGCTGTGACAATTTGGTGGTATGAATTCTTTGATGAGGCTGAAAAGAGATATACAATATGAGTACAGTTATCTGTGATTATCTGATAATGAAATAATCTTTTAATAGTGACTTAGTAGTAAGGAATCTGTATAAAACAATGTATTTGCCTTGTAACTATTAGTAACTGTAGATAATATATCAACATTGTAGTTTTTATACTATTGCATGAAAACAGCATGCATCGTAGTATATTATTACTTTTCTTTGATTAAATATGTTTTAGTATGTGATAGTGATTTTCTTACTTTTAGTATTGTTAACATTACTTCTGCTGTAACATATATATGTTTTATGTAAACAGTTGCTGTCTTATTGGCTTATGTTGTTCTGGTCTTGCCCTAACTTTGGTAGGTCTCTGTATTTGCACACAGTGCAGGCTGGAGAAGTTGTTTGACCGCAACTGAGCTACAAAATATAAGTATCTTTTGATTATTTTTACAGATTACTGTTTTTATAATTTAATATATATAAAGCACTTTGTCTATTCAGAATCTTCACAAATCCTTATCTGTTTAAAAACTTTCATTAGACTCTGTAGTGCTTTGCTGTCTTAGGCTATTGTATAAACTGAAACATTTACTCTGTGTAATTATCTCTTGGCTAGTGGGGGCTGGTTCTTTTGTGTTCTTGTAAAAAAAAGTTGTTGTTCTGGTCTTGCCCTAACTTTGGTAGGTCTCTGTATTTGCACACAGTGCAGGCTGGAGAAGTTGTTTGACCGCAACTGAGCTACAAAATATAAGTATCTTTTGATTATTTTACAGATTACTGTTTTATAATTTAATATATATAAAGCACTTTGTCTATTCAGAATCTTCACAAATCCTTATCTGTTTAAAAACTTTCATTAGACTCTGTAGTGCTTTGCTGTCTTAGGCTGTTGTATAAACTGAAACATTTACTCTGTGTAATTATCTCTTGGCTAGTGGGGACTGGTTCTTTTGTGTTCTTGTAAAAAAAAAGTTGTTGTTCTGGTCTTGCCCTAACTTTGGTAGGTCTCTGTATTTGCACACAGTGCAGGCTGGAGAAGTTGTTTGACCGCAACTGAGCTACAAAATATAAGTATCTTTTGATTATTTTTACAGATTACTGTTTTTATAATTTAATATATATAAAGCACTTTGTCTATTCAGAATCTTCACAAATCCTTATCTGTTTAAAAACTTTCATTTGACTCTGTAGTGCTTTGCTGTCTTAGGCTATTGTATAAACTGAAACATTTACTCTGTGTAATTATCTCTTGGCTAGTGGGGGCTGGTTCTTTTGTGTTCTTGTAAAAAAAAAAGTTGTTGTTCTGGTCTTGCCCTAACTTTGGTAGGTCTCTGTATTTGCACACAGTGCAGGCTGGAGAAGTTGTTTGACCGCAACTGAGCTACAAAATATAAGTATCTTTTGATTATTTTTACAGATTACTGTTTTTATAATTTAATATATATAAAGCACTTTGTCTATTCAGAATCTTCACAAATCCTTATCTGTTTAAAACTTTCATTTGACTCTGTAGTGCTTATACTTGGTGGCTTTGCAGTTGCCCGCCCCTACTGTGACACACCTCCCAGTCTAGTGTCATTAGTTCATTCTTCTTAATACAGAGAGAACATTTGATAAGGCCTTCTGTTCCTCCTTTTTCCCTTTTCAAAAAGTAAAACAAAACTTTTTTTTTTCTTTTTCGCCTGAACCTTCTTGTGTTCTGACTGTCCTTCTCAAACATATTGGAAATATACAGTATATTTCAGAGCATTTGTTATAACTGTATTTGCTATAACTGATTTAAGTATTTTTTCTGGCTTTTGAATATTTACAGCCTAGCGACTGCATCTTAGCCTGTTTATACAGCTCTGCATTCTATTTAAACTGTTTTTGTGTTGATTAACTGTTTTGCACTCTTAAAAGTTATTTGTTGCTTAATTTTACCTGTAGGCTAACACACTCAAGTGTGCTAGCCTTAAAAGCATTTATAGCATTT
Source organism: Protopterus annectens (assembly GCF_019279795.1). Taxonomy (NCBI): domain Eukaryota; kingdom Metazoa; phylum Chordata; order Ceratodontiformes; family Protopteridae; genus Protopterus; species Protopterus annectens. Next base: position 1,893,510,757 of record NC_056733.1, on the reverse strand, counting down.
ACTGTCTGTTTGTTCCTTGTCTCTGTAAAAAAAAAAAAAAAATCTCTTGTTTTCCCACCTTACTGAACTAGAGTAGTCCAGTTTCAGAGTTGCTGATCCCTGGGCTTTGTTTTTAGTTCCTGTTACTGATCCATTGCCTTATTAGGAAGGAGGGAAGTTTCTTTGCTTACCAGTGGGAGTGGGAAGCACTGAGCAGCCTTTTTGTCCGAATTGGTGAAGTTTCAGCCAGAAACTAGTAGTCCATTGGTCGTTTTGGGCCAATTCCTAGCTCCTTTCAGCCCCCTGCTATAAAACACGCTAAACATGCATTTTGCAGCTTGTACCAACTCAGCACAGATCCTCGTGGTGGCCTGCAGAGTGATCCAAGCAGCAGAGAGCTAAAAGAGTGACTTTCTACCAGATATAAGTATTTTTGTGGCTTTCCCACTGTTATTAAGCTAGCGACTGCATTCCGCCTGTTTTACTGCTACTTTAAGTGATTTCTGCATTTTACACTCTTTATTGCACTTTAAGTTACTAATTGTTGCAAATTGTTTCTGTAGGCTACACACTAAAGTGCGCTAGCCGATTTACAGCATTTATAGCATTTACTGTCTGTTTTTTTCCTTATCTCTGTAATAAAACAAAAAAATCTCTTGTTTTCCCACCTTACTGAACTAGAGTAGTCCAGTTTCAGAGTTGCTGAACCCTGGGCTTTGTTTTTAGTTCCTGTTACTGATCCATTGCCTTATTAGGAAGGAGGGAAGTTTCTTTGCTTACCAGTGGGAGTGGGAAGCACTGAGCGGCCTTTTTGTCCAATTTGGTGAAGTTTCAGCCAGAAACTAGTAGTCCATTGGTCGTTTTGGGCCAATTCCTAGCTCCCTTCAGCCCCCTGCTATAAAACACGCTAAACGCGCGTTAGTGCAATTTAGCGTGGAGTTGCTACTGTTGCACACAAGAGCAGTGGCGGTTAAACAAGGTTAAACTATTCGGGCCATCTAAATTCCACTCTTCAAATTTTCCCTTAGAACTACCTTCCTCGAGCTGTACTGCTGATCTAACCAGCATATCCTATAACTGAAAAGTTCATCTCTACTTGATTCCCAAGTAGACTATTCTCTATCTGTAAAGCCTAGCACTTACTCCTACAGTACTTGCACCTTGATAAAGCACTCTTATTATAGATAGTACCCCACCAGCCTAAAACCCACTTCCCCCGGAGTCCTTTGAAAGTCTCTTTATCTACTACTTCTAGTATGTCGAGGGATCAGTTGCTAGTGTCCTCTCCAGCTCAACTGGTGAACCTGGGAATATTGAGGCAATGTTACAATTGCCTCATGTACACAGACAATCCTCTCCTTCTCCCACAAAACACAAATACATGCGAGAGATGCAACTATACGGCCAAACTGGAGGCTGAGCTCTCTCAACATAGGACTGGCAAGACCAGACAGGAGGAGAAGGTAACCACACACAATACATACCCAGTCACACATGGTACCATCACAACTTCAAATCATACACATACTCACACAAAGACATACTCGGAGGCTCTGATCAAAATTTACCAAAACAGCAGAGGCCACCAAAGCAGACACCCAAACAACTACCTCCTCACGACCCAACACATGCAACACATAGACCACACAGAGTGTCAAACAGTCACAGCCCTTAAGGCCAAACAAAATGCCAGACACACTTGTCATTGGTGATTCCATAGTCAGACACACTGACGTCCCGCTCACCAGACTGAGTAAGGAGAAGGTCACAGTAAGCTGCCTGTCGGGCGCTAGAATCCGCCACATAACGCAAGCACTCAGGTCTCTCAACAGCAGGTACAAGTGCGACTCAGTCATTGTCCACGCTGGTGTCAACGACCTGAGACGTACCTCCTTGGACTACATGAAAAGGGACATCGAGGAGCTCTCTGATTATGTAGCCCAGGCAGGTATGACCCTGACCTTGAGCAGTATCCTACCTTCACCTAGAATGATGCCACAATACAGTGATAAGATGATCAGCTTTAATAATTGGCTTAAATTCTGGTGTCATTCAAAGGGGATCCAATGTCTGTCTGCCTGGGATGACATGCTGGACAAGCCACGCTGCTTCAAGGGACGGCTTGCACCTGTCACCCTGGGCTTCGGATATTGGCAAAGGCTCTTGCCACCCCATAGTGCCTTTTTAGGCAAGGCTCAAATTCTAAACCTACCACCCTAGAACACCAAAAGGAAAAAACTAAGGGTAATGCTGCTCAATGCCAGAAGTCTCACTCTCAAGATGCACGCACTCGAGGCCCTTCTCAGTATGGAGAACATCGATGTCTGTGCTGTGACAGAAACCTGGTTCAAGGCTCCTGAGAGCACCCCAGCACTAACAGGTTTCACCTCATATCATGCGTTCTGGCCCCAAAATCCGGACAACACCAAGAAAGGAGGGGGGGTGTCCATATTCATAAAGGACACCCACACCTCAAGGTTGGTGGCAATGCACGATGCATCGGAGACCATCCAGGGGCAATTAACCATAGGCAAGACTGCTCTGCAATTTGTAGCATGTTACAGGCCACCCTCTCAAACTCAGGAACCTCACATGGCCTTCCTGAAAACATTGGAGGGGATAAATGTATCTCCAAACACCATCATACTAGGTGACTTCAACTACCCTAATATAGACTGGGAACACTACTCAAGCCCGAACACTCTAACCCAAAGATTCCTGGAGTTCATAAACTCAAATGCCATGGAACAACTAGTCACCATCCCCACAAGAGGAGAAAACATACTTGATCTCATCATCACGAACATGGGATCAAAATGTTCAACACCAGAAGTACACCACTGGTGAGATCAGATCATAAACTAATCTCGCTGGAGGTCCTCATCCCGCCCCCACCTGAAACAAAAAAGACCACAGTGAAAAACTTCTCAAAAGCCGATTTCACACTTCTAAAAACTAGTGTGGTCTCCTTTAAGGCCCCTGAGCCAGTGGTAAACATTACTCAAACCGCTGAATCACTTACAAATGCCTTCTACCGGCACCTACAGGACTGCATGGATCAGGCAATCCCAAACAAAACTAAGACTCTCTGTACCAAAGGCAAGCGTCCAGTCTGGTGGACCCCAGCCATAAACAAGCTCTACAACAAAAGGAGGAAGCTACTACAAGATAGAGCAAAATCCTTGAAAGGTAAGACACCTTTGATCATTATAAGTAAAAACTAAGAGCTCTCATAAAATCATCCAAGGCAAATTTTGAGAGAAAAATCGCCAAGGACTCTAAAGACAATCATAAGGCCTTCTTTAGCTATGTTAGAAACCTAGGAGGAAACTCCCAGATATCCTCAGAATTAGTTCAAAATGATGTGAAAATTACTGAACCTACACACATTGCTAACATACTGGCTGACAGGTTCAGTGCGAACTTCTCCCCTCCCCAAAAGGAGAGATATCTATTCCAGAGGATTGTAGCCCCCAAACATCTCCAACGCCCAGGTGAGAACTGCCCTCACTAAGGCAAAAACACAGCAGCCATGGGACCGGATGGTGTCCCCGGCTGTGTGCTTCATGAACTCAATGAGGAATTAAACCCACAGTTAGGACAGCTGTTTAATCTTAGCCTCACCTTAGGATACGTACCCAAGGAGTGGCACACGACTGTGGTCCCACTTCATAAGGCGGTGCCTCCACAGACCCTGGAAATTACCGCCCATTAGCTTGACAAGCCTTATCTGCAAAGCCATGGAGAGGATCATAATGGAACTCATAAATAAAGACATAGGGAACTTGCAGACTTTGGATCCAACCCAGTTTGGCTTTGTCAAAGGTAGATCCTGCCTCTTAAACTTGGTTGACTTTTGAGACAGTCACCAAGGCCATTGATGAGGAAAGGCAGTCCATACAGCCTACCTCGACCTGGCAAAGGCCTTGACACAATACCCCACTCAGGTATCATCGAAAAACTCATCAGCTTGAATGTAAACCCATACATCACAAGATGGGTTGCAAACTGGCTAAGTGACAGAACCCACAGGGTCAGAGTTGCTGGAGCCATGTCAGACTCAAAGCCTGTCACAAGTGGTGTCCCACAGGGCTCAGTCCTGGGTCCACTCTTGTTCGGCATCTACTTTTCTGAAGTACAAGCAAACACAGGAGGGTTATGGCTGACAAAGTTTGCAGATGACTGCAAACTGGGCGCTATAGTCGAAAACACATCTGACACAGATATCCTCCAGAAGGGCCTCACAGAAACGGATAACTGGTGCCAGAGCCATGGCCTGAAGTTAAACGTCAAAAAGGCATAGTCATACCCTTCGGGAAAAACAAGGTTACCCCTAGCTACCATATAGGTGGCAATCCACTGAGCACAGAAAAAGTCATCAGGATCTGGGGACCCAAGTTGACAGTAGCCTTCGCTTGACACTCATGTTGCTAAAGTAGTTAGGAAAACCTTCTATATCGCCCACCTGATTATGAAGGGATTCACATCTAGATCAAGGGAGGTCATCGTCCCCTGTACTCATCACTCATTAGACCTATGATTGAGTACAATGCCCCGTTTGGAATGTATCTGACCAGACACCTGCTGCAGCTTGAAAGGCCCCAAAAGTTCCTCACCAAAAGGATAAAGGGTCTCAAAAATATGTCTTATGCTGCCCGACTGAAAGAACTCCAGCTCTATTCAGTCTCATACCGCTTGCTCAGAGGTGACCTGTGCCTGACATATAAGGCCATGTCAAACCCAGATTTGATGAATATGCTTCACCTCAAAAAATCTAGATCCCTCAGAACCACAAGGGCGGGAGACTTAAACCTTGACACGGTTATAAATAGAATGTGCTGGAGAGACAGATTCATCACCCAGAGACTCCCTATGCTGTGGAACAAAATCCCGGTACATGTGAGGCAGAGCACCTCACTGGCCTTGTTCAAGAGGAATCTTGACCAATGGATGGGAGATCGCAGATATACCCCAGGGATTACTTCAGTGTCACTGCTTGACAGAGGCACAGAAAAATGATAGGCATAGTTTTTATTCAAACTAAAGGAGTGGCGAAAGCCACATAACTATGGGCTAGGCTTATAAATGCCCTTGGGCAGAAAGCCTAGTATGAACCTATGAACCTATGAACCTATGTCATGGCTGAGAAGGGCCTTCAGACCAGTCCACCTACCTGTTTAACAAACATAAACAAATTAATAAATAGATAGACAGATAGACAGATAGACAGACAGATAGACAGATAGACAGATAGATAGACAGATAGATAGATAGATAGATAGATAGATAGATAGATAGATAGATAGACAGATAGATAAAAATACATCCCATCTTGTAGGTAATCTACTGACCTGGCTATCACATTCTCTTAACTAACCTGATATTTTGTTTTTACTGCAGTACTGAGTAAAATGTATAGAAGGATAATACTTACAGATCCCTCTTCCTGACAGAAACATAGTTAGGTTAGGGAGAAGGGGGTAATTGCCCTAGACATAAGATGTTAGGGGTACAACTGGAATATGCCAATTGATTAGTAGTGCAATACTATAGCAATAACCCACGCCTGGGTGCGGGTAATGCTAAATTTACCCACGGTTGGCGTGGTTTGGTCCCAAGGGCAAAGCCCGAGGGACCAAACAAAGCCAACCGTGGGTAAATTTAGCATTACCCACACCCAGGCGTGGGTTATTGCTATTATACCATGACATTATTTAAGAAAAGAAACTAATACTTTTCTTAAATAATGGCATAGTATAATGCCTGTTTACTGCCCTTCCGCAGATGTCTGGCATCCGCGGCAGTTCTGATGTACTGCGCGCCTGCGCAGTACATCAGAGTTGTGAGCAAACGGAGAAAGCAAGATCTCCGTTGCTTTTTAAATCGCTATGTTAAATGAGTTTAACATAGCGAGACACTAAAAAAAAGCAACGGACATCTCCGTTGCTTATTTTAAAACTGTCTCGCTATGTTAAACTCATTTAACATAGCGAGACTAAAAAGCAACGGAGATCTTGCTTCCGTTTTTAACACTGTCTCGCTATGTTAAATGGGTTTAACATGGCGAGACAGCTTAAAATAAGCAACGGAGATCTCCGTTGCTTATTTTAAAGCTGTCTCGCTATGTTAAACCCATTTAACATAGCGAGACAGTGTTTTAAAAAACGAGTTATACTAATGGAAAAAAGTCCGGGCGACCAGACCTTTTTCCATTAGTATAACTCAATTTACAACGGGCACGCTGGCCAATCAGCGTGCACGTTTTGGGGGGGGTCATGGTATAATGGTAATTATTTCTCTACTAGCATCTCTGAACAATAATGCATTAATGAATTCTGATGCTGCTTCTGTGGACAGGACTGAATGCATGTGTGGTAGAGGTTGCTGCAAGCCGCTTGCTACAAATATAGCAAGTGACTTGCTACAATTTTAAAAGTAGAATCAGGATTTTTTTTTTCTTTTTTTGCTCCTCAGCTTACAGTTGATGGATGTCAGCTCAGGAAACTGCACTCGGCATTACATGAGCAAACTACTGCTCTGCTCCCTGATGTACTGCTTCATCCAATAAGTTGAAAAATAGCATTTCCTCTATATAGTATTTCCAACGTGAAGCCATCCAGTGTTAGGCCTTTTGCCCCACTGTTGTGTAGAAACTAAACAGTAAGCCTTATTGGAATTACTTCAACCATTTTTCTGCATCTCAGGTCAGACTAAAAGGTCACAGTTTAATGATGAGGCTATTTAAGAGACATTTAATAAAGTTTGCAAGCCCATATAATTAGGTAGATTTACACAACCATGTAGCACTTTGGGACAATCAGTCAAAAGGCACAGAAAAAGGGGTATGCAATTTATAGTATAAATGAAAGCAAATAAAGAAGCATTATCTAATAAATGCTAATGACATACAATTGATGATAAGAGAAAGCAATTCACGATTCATAGCCATAAGGCACAAAATGGTGCAGCCAGTTGTATCTGAGTATAAGACAAACAGAGATCATTTAAAATGTTGTGACATTACAAAGAGAATAGTGGCAGCAGCAGCAACATGTTCAACACAGTCTCTTAGTAGCATGAAATAGTCACAGATACACGAGAAAGTGTTTTCAATGGAAGATAATCTCATATCTGCTGACAGACTGATTGTGTATTGATAGCTATATTATATGGGGTTTACTATCAAAATCTCGATCACCCATCATCAAATGTTCATACTGGCAACTCCTTTACACAAAAGCCGTAATGCTGAGTTCTCAAAATAGCGAAAAAATACTAAACTTCGACATTTCCAACTACTCCATACCACAAAACAAATGCTACCATGGGTCAAAAGGGCTGAGATTTTGTGTTTTGGAATATCGGTGTTCAACATTATCAACAGTCGCAGTTCGGAGTTTGCGTTAGTGGTTTCAACGAGGGATGATAGACATTTTGATGGTAAGCCATTATATGGGCATTAGTTGACATGTATAGCCCACAGACTGGAACAAGAGAAGTATGTGAACTACCTATACCTGTGGATACCAAGATATGTATAGCACCTGCCATACTGGCTACATGGACTATTCTCCTAGAAGTGTTTGGAGTCATAAAACTGAGGCCCTACTCAGTGTCCATGGACAACATTACATCAACAAAAAGGGCTACCATTCCATCAACTGCCTCACAGTCTGTGATGCTGAGACTAATAACCCATGTGTCCACACAATGCCCTGGCTGTTGCCACATGATTCCCACATATGATATACAAACCATGTGCGTCAGCATTTCCTGCATGGAGACATCTCAAAGGGTTACCTAGGAGGTAAGTGCAGGCACAGTGGTGCACTTAAATGTCCCCACATAGCAGGTAGACAACACTAACCCCACTTAATCTCTCCACCCTGTCTCAATTGTGCTACAGTTGACACAGGGGTCACAAGTTATATCCTGGAGCCCTAGTTGATGTCACTCATACAGACCCCACGAGATACATGGTAGAGCATACGTTCAGTCTGCTGAAGTAATAGTAGTACTGACTGGACATGTCTATGGGGTGCTTCAGTATATACCTGCTGCAGCCTAATACATATACATTGCATGCTTACAATATGATTCACCATTAGTGGGCAAGGCTGGTAGCATTCCCAGGCATACCTCTCAACTGTACAGATTTTCGCAGAATGCCCAGATTTCTGCCTCATATTTTTGGCCTGTTACTCATAAAATTATGGTTTTCTGGCAAATCACTGGCAAATCTTTGAGAACTCAAGTCAGAAAATAATGGCAGACATTTAAGATTCAGACTTCATACCCTTCAGAAAATTCATGCTAATGCACAACCTGTTATTCTATCAACTTTCTAAGTTTGTACAAGCAATATTTAAAAATGTTCCCTATTTTGAGGACTTTATCCCCCCATTATTTATGGCTTTGTCCAGATTTCTTGCTGTAAGAGGTTGAGAACTATGTTCCCAGGACTCTCCAACACTGTAGCAGCAGGACCCACAGTGACCACCTTGGCATTCCCACCACCAACACAGATGGTAGCAGCAAACAATTAGAAGTATCACTACGGTCCTCCAGATGAAGTTGTGCATGGTAGTGTAGCAATGTAGCAATGTCCAGTCCATCTCTGTGAGCCCTGACATGTACACAGTGGCAATGCTGTGTCACAAGGAACAACATGATGCATGCAATAGTATTTAAAAACTATGCTGGGCTCTGCATAACTAAGCCACACTATGCGGACATCTCCAGTTACGTGACACAAATAGGGAGGGTTAGGTGGATCATATCCATCATCATTTGCACAGGTGTCAGGGACATATGAGTCTATAATACTTAGGGAGTGGGGTAGGTCACTGTAGGAGGAGATGAAGGTCATGGGGAAGTTCATATCTGTGTCATTCATGATCTCCTCAGTGGTGTGGTCCAGGGTGATGCTAGAGAACCATGCAGTATGGACACTTCAAAGGGTAGGTAGTGGAAAAAGGTACTTAGAGGCCTTGCAGCATGGGTTCAGCATAATAAATGCTATACATTCAGAGAATCCCCTCCCAGAAACAGATATGGCAAATCTGGAAGAGCAGGACTTATATGGTGCTCATGCATGAACCTTCCTTCCCGAGTGACTCTGCATTCTGGCCAGTCTCACTGCTGCTCTGAGCATGGTAGACCCTCAAACACAGTAGCTATGGATAAAGTGCCTTGTGATAGTCTTCCTACATGTCTCCCATAGGTATGCATGTACCCACAACTAAGAGTCATACTGGTGTGCGAGGCACCAGTAGTAGCACTGGCCAACATTCTCAAGGATGTGGCCATTGTAGTGATGTGTCTAATCATGGAGAACTCAAGGTCAGTCATAGCTCCTTCATTGTGTGCCAAATAGAACTCATTACACAAACCATTCCCATTACTCTATTCTGTACTCATCCACCCTGCTGGGCCATTACTGGTAGTGGCTGTGGCATTGTTAAAAGGAGGGGAAGTTAGCATGCTACACTGTGCAGTTTGCTGGGAATGTGTACGGGAGGATGCATTGTTATCCTGGCCAATAGGTGCATACCTTCCCAGGAGGGAGACAGAGAGTGATATTGTGTCCTGGGATGTGACTCAGTGTGCATGTTGGATTCATCATCATAAGTTCATAGGTTAATAGGTAAGGACCAGGCTAGCTGCCCTTGTGAGACATTGTAAGTCCAGCCAGTTTCCCCTTTTATGCTAAAATTAATCTATCCCATTTAGTTAAAGATTGGCCTTACCCAACCGACTGTAAATAATTATATATTACCCCTAATGAGAATATCTGGAATCATACCATGGATAATTTGAGGGGATGCATGCATGGGAAAAGCATTAAGGAGCTGTCTTTGTCCATTAGTACTACTAGTAGCAGTTCTGGAGTACATGTTCTGCTTCCCAACCATAGGTCCAAATTACGCTTGAATATGGACAGGAATGAAATTTGCTTTATGTGGATGGAGAGTCTATTCCAGAACAGTTGGATCCCCTGTGAGATATACCTGTTCTTCGAAACCATTTTGTTGATGTTGCAGAAAAGGTTTAGATTCCCTAGACCAAGAATTTCTGATGACATTTGACTTGATGTTGTGCAGTAAATCCATCAGTACTGGGTTGGAGGATGTCTTGTATGCCAGACACAGGTCAGTTTGTAAGATACCGAGTATAGTGACAGGGCATTGAGTCAGTCAGTGTAGGGCATATTGTTTAGGCCTTGTATCCTTATAGGAAGATATCTCCATGGGATTTCCAGCAGTTGCATGTGTCTAGAGAGATACATGCCAAAGGAGGCATTTAATTCAATGACTGGCCTAATGGGAGCTGAGTAAATTGGGCCAATGACATCCCTGGATTTAGCCACATTCCCTTTATTTATAAGTTGTGCAATAGAGAACTTTCTTACAACAATGAGCACACATGTTGGTCAAAAGTTAGGTCACTGCCCACATAAATTCCCATATCCTGAAAAAAATGGGTCAATTCTTAGGAACGTATTGTCAAGGTGCTACTTCCCTGGGGACGATTACTTCCCAAAGGATACAACAATACATTTTTGGCATACAGTTTCAGTCCATTACTTTAGCATCTGTTATTTATTTGGGATAAACCTTCCTGCAGGATGGCTAAGTCATTTGGGGATTCAGTGAAAGCTCCTCGTTTGCAATCATCTGCAACCTTAGTCAGCCAGAGCCCCTTTGTATTAGGTTTTACTTTTGAAAAGTAGATGCCAAACAGGGGAGGTCCCAGCACAGAACCATAGGGAAGTCCAAAGTTATATGGTCTCTTTGTAGAGGTATCTTCCCATATATTGATTTCCTGCATCCTATTGTGATTCAGCTAGCAATCCAGTGGGTGACATAGGGTTTTATTCCCATTTTATTTGTCTTTTCTACTTTACCTGAATAGGGAATTGTGTCAAAAGCTTTGGCCAGGTCAAGGAATGTAGTGTGTACTGTTTTACATTCATCCATTCCTTTGGTGACCTTTTCAAAAAATCCACCTGGTTCAGTAGGCATGATCTGCCTTTGATGAATCCAAATTGAGACAGGTCCAATGTTTGGAGGTTCCCTATGTTCTGATTGATTAGTTCCATGATAAGTCTTTCCATGGCTTTGCATATGAGACTGGTCAAACTTATGGGTCTGTAATTACCTGGGTCTGTAGAAAGTCCTCTGATATGCAGGGGAATGACTGCATCTATTCTCCATTCAGTTGGTACAAAAACTGTATGAAGGCAGAGATTGATGAGTGTCGTTAAGGGTGTGGCTAAATCATGCTTCTTGCTATTCAATATGCATCCAGAGATAGGTAATTATTTGAAATGTCAGGTCCTGCTAGGGCGATTCTTGAAACGCAGAGACTGAATGGCCAAAAGATCAGACTTGTATATACTAACTCCGAGATGCCATTTCTCAGAATATTCTCTTTTCTCCAAGTTATGGTGATCTCAACACTGGTATATATAAATCTGGAGGGTGCGGAAAATAAGTTTTAAGGAGAGGAGTGATTTTTGAGATTCATGCTTCTCTGGCATTTCTGTCTTTTTTTCAGCTTTAGGCACTAGGCATTTCGAGTGCCAACATTTCAATGGGGATCCCCAGGGATATTGTCAGGACCTATCGATGCAGTATATTTAACTTTTGATAGCACTTTTAGGACTTGGTCTTGTGCAATATCTGGAAGTGAGACAGTTTCACATATATCTTGAGGGACAGACGCAGGGGGGAGAGAGGGGTAATGTTAGAGTAAAAGTTAACACCCAGTAGCTTCACTAAATCTTCAACCTCATTGTAGATAGCATCAGTAACACTTAGCACAAGGGATTGCTGTGCTGTGTGTTTGAGATTATGAGCATAACTAAAAAAAATGTATTGTGATTGTCTTTGGCCTAGGTAGCTATTTTTGCCTCTAACTTGCCTTTGATGGACTTTAGCGAGCTCCTGAGTTGCTTGTTTATTTTGGTGACAACTGCTCTAACATTCTGGGAGTTACTCTTCTTACTTTTGGTCAAAATTCTTTCCTTTTATTATAAAGCTTGTTGGTATTATGGTTCCAGCATGTGGGTTTGTTCCTCCAGTTTGGTCTCCACTTGTACCTATGAGTACCTGTGGTGGTGGACATTTCTGCACATTCAATGGACTTAACTAGGTCTGATGGGGCCAAAAATCCTAGCTGGGGACTGGTTTCAGCCTGATGTTGTTGACCAACTTCTATTCATGTCACAGTAACAGTGCTGGGCCCTGTAGATAGAAATACACAACAAGCCATATGACAATGGTCACCACCATGCTTTTTGTCACACAGTATGCACTACTAACAGCTGTGATCACACAGCTAAATATGAAGCACTTCTCTGTGGCAGCAGGCACTCATACCTCTGAAGGACAGAGGAGGTGGTTACTTCAATAAATGGTGTGCAGGTGCACTCACAGTGGCAATATGCCTCCTGCAGTCTGGATATTTACCTTGCTGGTTTCTGTCAGAAATACAAGGTATCTGGCCACTCAGAGATCCAGTGTCAATACCTCCAACTATTACGTCCATCCTGTCAGCATCATGCAGGGATGCCAGAAATGATTCTTCAGTGAGTGTCGATCTTAATGGAGGACCATCCTCTACCACTACCCATTACACTATTATTTTGCATACCTTTTTGTATGGCCCTTTGTATTATGTCATTTACATGCATCCAGCACTGATGTACGGTACAATTCTTCCCATCCCTAGCACTGGCATTGTGCATGACTCCCTTTTGAAATGTCGGCACTTGAAATGCAGAGTGATAAAAAGCCATAAAAAAAGATTGAAAACACAGGAGAAGAGTGAATCTTTAAAATCACTCTTATAGGTTCATAGGTTCATAGGTATTTATTAGGCTAACAACCACAAGGGCCTTCTTAAGCCTAGCCATGCATCCCAAATCTCTGACAAGTTCTGATACCCTTGCTAAGTGTAAGCAGGGGTTTGGAAGATGAACCATTTACAGGTTACCTATGCCCATTAGAGGCATAGGTGCCAAACCAGGGATGAATTTCCGGTTTCCCATCCAATTGTCCAAGTTGCACTTGAATTGGGTTAAGGAGGAACTCTGCTTCACATGGATGGGGAGCCTGTTCCATAGAAGCGGTAGTCTCTGGGATACATACCTATCTCTCCAGCAGGACCTATTTATATCACAGGCAAGGTTTAAGTCTTTAGAATGGGTAATTCTGGTGCTGTTTGTTTTGTGGATATGCAGGAGGTCTATCAGAGTGGGGTCTTAACATTCCCTGTATGCCAGGCATAGATGTCCCCTCAAAAGTCTGTAGCAGACAGAATATAGGGATAGGACCTTGAGGGGGTCTGCATAGGACATTTTACTTACTCCCTGTATTCTTTTAGTGAGGAACATCTGTGGATGTTCCAGTTGTTGGATATGCCTGGTTAGGTACATACCAAAGGGGGCATTGTACTCAATGATAGGTCTGATGAATGTCAAATACAGTGGGACAATCACATCCTTGGACTTAGATGCCATACTTTTGTTTATAAGTTGCTCAGTATAGAATGATTTTCGCATCACTGTAGACACATCATGGCCAAAGGCTAGATTACTATGTGTGTCCCTAAGTCCCCTGACTACTGTGTCAGCTCTAAGGTGTGTGTTGTCAATATGATAGTTTTCAGGGATGGATGACTTCTCAAAGGATACTATTATGCATTTCTTGGCATTTAGTTTTAGTCCATGGCTCTGACACCAGTTGTTTGTCTGTGTCAGGTCCTCCTGGAAAACATTTGTGTCAGTGTGAGATTCAATGACAGCTTCTAGTTTGCAATCATCTGCAAATTTATTCATCTAGAGACCACTGACATCGGCCTTCACTTCTGAGAAGAAAATGCCAAAAGGGAGCGGTCCAAGAACTGATCCCTGAGGGACTCCACTTGTGACTGGCCTCTTTGTAGAGGTGGACTCTCCAGTTCTAACTTCGTGTGTCCTATCTGTGAGCCAGTTGGCTATCCTCCAGGTGACATACAGGTTTGTACCTAACGTCTTGAGTTTGTCAACAATGACCGAGTGGGGTATTGTGTCAAATGCCTTGGCCAGGTCAAGGTAGGCAGTGAGAACAATTTTGCCCTCATCCATTGCTTTGGCTCTTCCCCTTAAAACTTCTTTTTGCAATGGTGACAAGCCCCCCAGCCCCTATGAGAGGGGTAAGCCTCACACAAACTTATATATACCAACCCAGAGAATTCTGTACCTCAGAGTGAAAGGAATATCCCGAGAAATGGCATCTTGGACTTAGTATATTTAAGTCTAATCTTTCGACAATTCAGTCTCTGCATTTCAAGGCTTCCTCTGGTGGTACCAACATTTTCTATTGCATAAATATTACTATATATCCTATTACATAAAATTGTTCCACTGACAGCACAACAGATAAAGACTCCTCCTGCTGGTGTTGGAGCTGTTATCGCTACACTCTCTTCCCACCCCTGATTCCCCAAACACCCCTCATGGTATTACATTTATAGGACCTGTTCACTTCCCAGAACTCCTCCTTCTTCCCACCCCTCTTAAAGACATACACATAAATATAGACACTCACTGGGCACAAGAATATACACACAATTCGTAAATCATCAGTCTGCATTTATTCACTTTAACATTCTTTCCTCTTTTACATTTACTAACCACAGTGATGATTACCACTTACACCAGCTACCTCACTCAGCTATTTACTCCTACCCCTCTTATATTCATACCCCATTGTTCTAGCTCCTTTCTCTCTGGCATATCTGTCTACAAAGCTGCATACTATGCATCGCTTAAATATTACTGCATCCTTACTCTTCCCGTTTTATCACCTTACAAGTTACCATACATCACTCAATCTTGTCCCTATTTCTGCCATTATGTGCTCCATCTCTAACCATTCATATCACCCCACTTCACCATTAATTGCTCCCATTGTGTACAAAGACTCACCCAATCTTTACTTCAAATTCAAATTATTAAACCCTTACACTTACCACATCAAAATAAAGCTAACTGCTACAGTTAAACCAAAATAAGCTTACCAAAGATACACATTTTTCTCTCACTGTCTCTCTCTCTCTCTCTCTCTTACCACTCTGTGGGGAAATTCATCCCAACCCTGGCCACTCCTCCCATCCTGAGTCCCCAATAGCATCCAAAACTCATCACAAGCCAATCCCTCTACTCAGCCCACCCATCTCCTTCTAAAACTGAGACCATACCATCATCACCAAAACCGTCAAAACCCAACCCCGCCTACCTCAAACTCACCCAAAGAGCTTAAATTTATTTGCTTAAATACTCATAGCATTTATAATAACATTTCAGAACTCCATGCTTAGATCTCCCACAATATTACAAAAATTCTTGCATTGCTGAAACATGGCTAAAACCCCATATACGTGACTCTGAAATATCACTCCATGGTTTTAATATCATCAGGGCTGATAGAACTCAAAAAAGGTGGTGGAGTAGCTTTACTATACCCTGACAATCTTGAGGTCTTACCATACAATGAATCTATTCCCAAATTCCATAAAGTTAAACTCTTAATCTCTCATCTTTAACTAAATAACCATAAGCAGCTATATATTATGTACTCTATATTCCCCATAGTAATAAAGTTACAATAACCCTAGAAAACATCACAAACTGGATGTCGTATGCAGTTTCTAATGAAAAGATAATCCTAGGTGACGTTAATTTTGACTGGCAGATTATCTCCACAAATACCCATCAGCTAGCCAAAACCTATATAGATTGACTCACCTCATTTCCTCCCCAACACATTATAACTATCCCAATTGCAGTGGCTCAGTTTTTGACTGGATAATGGTGACCAGTCCCACTATGTCTCCAGTAGCACTCGCTCTCTGATTCCCTCAGTGATCAACTCCATCTACATACAAGCAGTCTCAGTACCTATTGTGTAAAACAACACTTAGAACTTCCTGCAACCTCACTGATTGTAACCCTGATGCATTTAATAGAATTCTAAGTTCCTTTAACTGGTTTGTCCTGAAAAATATTCCAAAGATGTACACATATTTATTTTTTTCTGAAAACCCTCAATAGTCCGGCTCCAGCTAGAACAAAAAGAGTAAAGAATAACCCTACTCCTTGGTTATCCACTCAAATCAGGCAACTAATGTATGAAGAGATACGGCTTGGAAAGAGGATTAAAATATAGATCTCCCCAAACCCTAAAACACTTTTAAAAAACTACATAACCATACTAAAAGACAGATTATTGCAGACAAGAAAATGTACTTCAGTAACCCCTTACTAAATCAGTTTTACAACCCTAAGAAATTCTGGTCTTCTATTAATAATATTCTTCACCCTGGAACATGCATGATTCCTAATCCTGCCCCAAATAACACTCCCTCTGAAATAGCAGCTCAATTTAACACACATTTTATGTAAAACATTAAAGCCCTTACTAAATATTTTCCACTTAGTATTCCTGACATGCCCTTTCCTCGGATGGCTAACATCCATTATTTAACATTAAAACCCATCCCAACCTCCTACATTAAATCGCTTTTTTTTAAATGAAACCCTGTTCACTTTCAGTATATAATCTCCCAGCAGAATACCTCACACTAGCTCCAGTTCCATAGCCTATATTGTGTCTCTTCTAATTAACAGACCTATCAAGGAATCATACATTGCTTCTATACTGAAAAAAATTCATCATCCCCCTTCGTAAAGGGGAACCTTATCTATGCTATAACCATTTTCAGACCTATCACCATATTAACCTTTTTGTCAAAAATTCTGCAGAAGTGCATTCACAAGCAACTTCTTTAACATATTCTTCAGGAAAAGCTCCTGACCCCAACACAGCATGGTTTTAGACCCACCCATAGCACTGCCACATCTTTATTAACTTTTACAGAGATGAATACAAACTTTCTTCCTCTGTATTCCTTGATCTCCCTAATCTTTTGATCTAGTTTCTCACCAAAAACTCCTCTACCAATTGTCTTCCCTTGGGCTATCACAACCCACACTACGATGGTTTAACAACTACTTATCCTATAGATACCAGTCTGTTAAATGGCTCTCCACTTTTTCGTCCTTCCTTCCTGTCAATACTGGTGTGCCACAGAGCTCCATTCTCAGCCCTCTATTCTTTAATATATTCACTAACAATCTACATAAATCTGCTCCGCAAGCTTCCCTCATACAATACGCTGATGATTCAACCCTAATATGCATGTCCAACAGCCTAATACAGCTTCAGGGAATTACTCAAGAAGCCTTTATGTCTGTTGAAAGTTGGCTACAGGGCAACCACCTGCTACTAGACCCTCAAAAAATCTAAATTACTTCTCTTTTCCATGAAAAAAGCAACTTTAAAATGTCTTCCTTAAATAATATGATAAGTGAAGTTGCCCCACATACAAAAGTAGCTGACATGACAGTTGACAGCCATCTTAAATTCAATTTACATATTCACAACAGCATCAAGAAAACCCATCAAAAAATAGGCACCTACACAGAGTAAAGAAATGCCTTACAGACTATGCCAAGGTAACTCTAGCTACCATTAACATCTTACCCTGTCTCCTATATGGAGATATCATGACCAATCTACAGGCCTCTCTTACTTGTAACTCAAACAGTGCTATAACAAAGTTGCAAGTTTCACTTGCAACAAATCTTACTGGACCCACCACTGTTTAGCACTAAAAACTCTTAACTGGCTTGAGCTTCCTCACCACCTATCTTATACTCGGGTCACCTTAACCCGTAAGATTATCCATACCCCATCTGCCTATCCAACAATTAGACCCCAACTCCAACACTGTCTTCCAAATTGTCCCCCTTTGGTCAAATAATAAACCACTGTTTACCATCTACAAACTATACTGATGTTAATCTCCATTCCAATAGTGTAGATTGAACTTGGAATACAATTCCTATATCAGTCAGGCCTGTCGCACACCTTCATTAATCTCCATTCCAGTAGTGTAGATAGAACTTGGAATACAATTCCTATATCAGTCAGGTCTGTCGCACACCTTCATTAATCTCCATTCCAGTAGTGTAGATAGAACTTGGAATACAATTCCTATATCAGTCAGGTCTATTGAACACCTTCATCTTTTCAGACCATTACTAAAAGACTTCCTCTTTTCCTTCTAGATCTGTCCTTGCTCCTCATCTGGGACATAGCTCTCTAACATCCTTTATCACCTTTCTTATACTTCCCTTTAAAGTACTTAGCCTGCTTATCCCATTCTAATATCTGACTTTATTGCACTCAAGACTATTATACCTACTTATAATTAGCACGATCAAATTGCTATTCCATCCCTACTTCTTTGTTAGCACTCAAACTTGCTTATCTCCACTAATACGTCACTCTGTTGTATTTCCTAAATTATTCCCTCCTATATTATACACCACTCTTCTATTGGTAAAGTCTCAGTACAAGGCTTGTAAATTTAATGTTTGTGAATATCAATGCAAAATTTGTTATACTTTATATTATGCTGTGTATTCACTAAAAATATATTATGAAATGTGTTATTGTAAATACTGATTACATTAAATATGACACCTTGGATCTTTTCTCCCCAGGCCTTTGCCAAAAGACTTTCCCAGTAAACAAATGCCAATAAATAAATAAATAAAAATTTTCAAATATTACCATTGTGTGCCACTGTTTCCAACATATGGTTATTTAGAGGTTGGTTGGCACAGTGTCTCCTAAAGACAGCCACTGCACATGTGTTATGAGTGCCTGTAGAAGGATGTTATTTTCTGCAGAGCTGAATTTCTCCCACCTCAGCCACCTATCACATGTGGAAAGCATTCCTACATTGAGGGGACTAGAACATTATAGGTTGGAAAAGTATGTGTAGGTGCACTCAGGTACCAATGTCACAGTGAAAGTAAACTGGATCATTACAACATGGCTGGGTTCATCAGAATGAGCACAGTATGGTATCTTCATCTGTTTTGCACACTGTCTAGGGCTGCATGGCTGGAGAGTGGGGGTGGACATATCACTGTGTAACCTTCTCCTGCTAAATATATATGTAAAACATGCATAAGTGCTATGGGTTACAAATGCTGCTATTATAAAGCCTAAGATTGTCTTGATGGAGGAGAGCCTGGCTGTGAACAGGTGCATAAATGGAGTAGGGTGCAGCCGCAGGTGCCTGTTGTAGCATAAGGTCACCTGTCCTCTAATGATATTCCAAAAACACATCAGTTACAGGAAGCATTCCAAAGGGAGCTATTTACTTGTGTTTGAAAGTGCATACATTTCTTGACACAGTAATGTAGAACTCTATGCACTTCTTCTGACCTGTCTCCTGTGTCTATACTGTTTCTGTGCTGACAGAGTGTGATCTTTGATGCATCCAAAATGGTGGAG
The DNA here is from genome assembly GCF_019279795.1 of Protopterus annectens. Taxonomy (NCBI): domain Eukaryota; kingdom Metazoa; phylum Chordata; order Ceratodontiformes; family Protopteridae; genus Protopterus; species Protopterus annectens. Next base: position 1,893,491,360 of record NC_056733.1, on the reverse strand, counting down.
AACCTGCAATCTTTGATACTGAGTCCTATTCTGCTAATGAGGGGTGGGAGGTTGGTGTAATAGTTAAGGTGCTTACCTTAGAAACACAAGGTGCAGGTTTTGATTCTCACATGGGGTAATTGGCTAGGCTTAAAATGGCCCCCGAGGACAGTTAGCCTAGTACTAATCTATGAATATTTAGACTTCCTTTATGAATCACAGTGTTTCATATATGCATATCAGTCACATGAGGCATATATACTCAATTGCACATCACTGGCATGTGTGCATGCTCACTTATTTATGGAAGGTGCCTGTGATTCATAGTCCCACATAGGGACATGACATTTATGCTGCCATTTTATTTTGCATTACATTCAAAGAGATGGCTGCCCAATACAGGTGCTTTATGGAAAGCACCTGTCAGGAGTGCAAGGTAGGGAAAAATTATGCTCTACCTCCTGCACAGCCAGATGAGGGAATCGCTACTGGCTCTCTATGCAAGCCCTTTCAGGAAGATCAATGCCTGAGATGACCCCACAGTTCTGCTGTCCAGGGTGACCAGCATCGCTCATACTGGTGCACAGTACAGGCAACAGTACGATGACCTGCGTTGCCCTAAAGATGTCTGTTCTTCAGAATCAGAGCTTAGGTAAGGAAATTTAAGGAAATTCGAAACCGTATAGGAAGCATTGCATAAGCTGTGGACAGCACTGCACTTAATAAAGGTTTTGCTGTTTTTAGCAGGTATTTTCATTTTCTCTGGTTTTGTTTTGTTTTTTTTTTATATCTGTCAGATCCCAATATATTTCAGGCTGGCTAATGTGGATGACTGTGCGTCTTCCGTTTCTGCTGCTGTTGATGGCTGTCCTGTTGTGACAGTTATTGTTCTGCTTAGCTGGGCACAGGGCTGGGGCATTCTGTGTGCCATTTCATGCTTATGTAGCATTGTGCATTAATATTTTTAGTGTAGTACTGCCTGCTTCAGTGAATGTAGCAGCATTAGTGTATCTGCATCTGTTCATGCTGTAGAAAATTTAAATCTAAAGTGCATCCTCAGCAATTAAAGTGCTTCAGAAACATTTAAAGTGCATAAAGAAACTTTTAAAATGCAACCCCTTACATTCCTGTTGCATTTAACTTAATAGTTTAAGTTCATGCCACTGCACCTATACATCTTTAGATTAACAAATACTTAAATATTTTACCCTATACATATAAATCATTCATCCTATATGGCTATGCATTTATAAAATAATGCATACCAAAACATTTCATCCTATACATGTAAATCTAACTCCATATTAAGCCCATGGGGCCACAAAGTTCCAAAATTAATAATATATTTACTTTCCATCCTTAACAAAATGTGCCCATATTCCATGCCTTGTACTGCATAAGGTTTGTTTAAAATAGAAAAAAAAAATAAACTGCTAGTGTTACCATTGTTAACAGCATGGAAATGCTGAGCCTCAGGATCATTAAGCCTGACATGCCTCACATCCCCCAAATGCCCCATAATTCTTCTTTTCACCATTCTTCTGGTTGGGCCTACATACCACTTTACAGGTAAATAATCGCATCCAATGGCATAACCCCATTGGTACTGCAATTGTAGATCCCAGGGCAATGAACTTCTTTCCATTAATTAAAGTACCTGAAATGTTCTTGACTTTGTCACACACCTCGCACCGTCCACATCTAAACATGCCTACTGTGTTAGAACCAGTTTCCATCCTACTTACCCTACTGTTCAATAATTCCTTCAGGTTGTGAAATCTACTATGAGAAAAAGCAACCCTGCCATTGGAAATGTTGCCCACTTCCTCATCCTGCTGTATAATTCAGTAACGGACATAAGTCAAACGAATCTAAAATAACTCACCTAATATGCAGCAATTTGCTTACAAATTAAACAAAAAAGGCAATAATAGAATCCAGGAGTAACTAAGGTGTTGAGGTATTCCAACAGTAGTATATTCTTTTGAACAATTAATAGTATGGTAGTGACTTTGGTTTGATTAGTATTGAATAATAGTAGCGCAGATAATATTAAATGTATGTTTCAATGTGGCCAGTATTCGTTAGTTTACAAAACATTTTTTACTTCCTAATTCTGATACTTGAAAGGCATATTATGGCAAGCTTTTGTAGTAAATGCATCTCTGCACATATACCTACAGTACCCACACCCACATACACATATGTATATTGTATATGTATTCTCTCTCTCTCTATATATATATATATATATATATATATATATATATATATATATATATAGATATATATATATATATATATATATATATAATTTATTTATTTATTTTTTTTAGAGGGAGCGAAAGAGAGCGAAAGAAAGAGAAAGACAAGAAAAACAGTGGTGGGGGAGCTCAGTATTGATGCTGAGACTTTACTCTGTTACAAGTATTAAGAATTTTAAGAGCAGAATATCCAGGCATATGAGAGTTGTTAAAAGAAATGTAAAAACAAATACATTAGCTGGGCATACTTAATGAGCATGGAGTATGAATCATAGCTTTATTTAACTTTCAAGTGCTTAAACCATGATGTCAGATGGCGAATGAGATTTACAAGAGACTGAATGTTTAGCACTTATTGTTCAACATTAATTTTTTTGTGCTGCTCTTTTATTGATTAATTAATTTTATGCATCTATACATGGTTGGAGTTTTTAAGCTCCTTTTAAATGTTAGAAAAGCTGAAGAATGTCTGCTTGTTGAAATGTCCTTTTTTATTTTTTAAAGTATGTGTTGTCCAGTGGCGGCTCATGCCATCGAACTGCAGAACTGCAGCCTCCCCAGCTGTGGAAAGAAAAACAATTTCAAAAACTAAAATATTTATTTTTATTTTTTTGTAGTCTACTCCTGCTATGTACTTTGTACTGACTGGCTGCTGCTTAACTGTCTGACTAAAACACTTGTTGTGCTGTTATTAGTCCCGCAACTCGAACTGCGCATGATCGGCAAGTTCCGGGTTTAAAAAAAATAGTTTTTGTAAATCTGGATTGCTGTAAAAGCAGTCCAGCTTAAAGATAAAAGGCATCAGTGTAATGCCCAGAAGTCTATGTGGTTTGTAACCTCAGTAAAGTAGGAGATGGGACTGCCACGTCCACACTCACGTACGTGACGTGGATGGCTGGATGGGTACTGATTGGTTCTCGCTCTCTTTTCTTCCCACGCTTTGCATGCTGGAAAAGGAGCAAGAGACAGTCAATACTTTGGTTTAGGCTTTACTCATGGATTTTAAGTTCATAGCTTCGATCGTGGCGGATCTAATTTGGACAGTGACTGAGGCACTGATAGAGATGACTGAGGGACTCAGTACTCGGTAATAATATAACTAGCTACCTACAGATTTAATTTCAATGTGCAGTGCTTAGTTTGCCTATTTCTTACCATAAAAACCATAATGTACACGTTTTCAAATGCTACTTCTGTATAAATTCTCTCATGCAAATTTTGATTTCTTATGTTGTCGTTAGCACGGATCATCACTGAAAGGGGCCCCCAAAATCAACCCACCCACCTATGTGGTTAACACATGTAAATAAATAAATAAAGGGTCATTAAAAAGGTAATGGATTTCAGGCTGCTGTTATTTAATACTCATTTGGCCTATGAATTAAAGCAGCTATATTGATTTTGCAGCAGGAAATTTGCAGTAATGTGATTAATCAAACTGTTTTAGATCAAGGACTAAAATAAATGTTAATCACAAAACTTAGAATATATTTAGCATAGAGCAGACTTAAAAGCTTGAAAAAATAATAACTGGAGAACACAGTAAATATTTGTAATTGTTGTGGCCTTTTCCATTGTAATCAGTGGGTTCATCATTTGTGTTAGCTATTTGAAAATGCTAATGTTTGAACACGAAGGGTTAGGAAACCCTTCAGAAGACCACTCAGCTGTTTGACTAAAAGTCCATGAAGTTACTATTGCTTTAATTTAGCAGTACAGGAGTCCATGAATCTGGCAGTTATTACAAAGGATAACAGCTCTGAGTTGCTAATAAGCGTTATCCTGTAAGCCACAGTTTGATTCCATTTTCCTGTGTAACTCTGAGCAAGTCATTTTTTTTCCTGAGGCACAAATGTTTACACATATCCACGTTTCTTGTTGTATTGTTTTGTACTGATGGTTGTTAGTGGCCTTCCATTTGTGCAAAGGAAAGCACCAGTTTTATGTAGTTTTTCCATTCTGTTTTCTTTATGGTGAAAACATCTGATGGAGACCCTGAAACAAGTGAGACAAAAATCACTGGAAGCAGACAATCTAGCCAATAGAATCTTGCTACATAGTGGTCCTGTCTGTGACCTGTTAAGTGCATTCAGCTTGTTACCATATCAGTATGAGTGCCTTACATTTCCCCTATTATTCTGAATGTCTGATTTATTTCTATCAATTAACCATGAAAGGAGCAAACATGGTCTGTAAGGGCAGATGGTTTACAACAGACGCCTGTATATTTTCACTGAACATGGAAACAGTGGGTACTACAGCATAGCAAGGAATAGATTAACATATAAGTTAAGAAAGTGGGAAGTAAAACAGAAAATAGGGTAGAATTCTCCTAGTCTTTTGTATGCCTTAAAAAATGAAGTCTCACTGGATCCACCTGCTCGACAGTGTAAACTTGTAAATGTGTCACAAAGCATTGTAACACTACATTTGCACCATGCATTTCATGTGTTCATATTACCATTTATTTTTAACCATATGCTGTTTTGTTTATTTTACTAGTGTGCTGAGGCACAGAAATGAGGATTATGAAGTCACACTGTAATAGAGTATTAAGAAAAAGGTTGCCTGTGTTTGAATTTAAAACAAACAAACAAAAAAAAACATTGTAAGAGCTGCCAAGCTGATTTCTACAAACCTGTTTACCAAGTACAACATAATAAGAGGCACACATTCCAAACTGGGAACACTTTTTAAATACATAGAGTATTCACTTTTGGCATTCTAAGAGGATTTGTAATAATACATATTTGCTGAAGAACAATTATTTTTTAACAGCAGTGTCCATTTCGCATTTTTGTCACAAAACAATACCTTATAAGAAGGATAGATTAAAATTATGAGAAAACATCAGAGAATATCTGGAACATCAGGGACAAATAGTTGGGAGGTGTTATCTGTATTTCAGTATCATTATTCAGATTTCAGACAGTATATGTTCAGGGTGGCTTGTGGTACCAGAGTCCTGGGCTACAGCCCCCAATTTCCTCATTAAAAAAAAATAGTTTAATTAGTATTTTTTGCAGACTAGTAGCAGCTTGAACTGCAAACTAGTGTGTAAATCCAAAGAAGCGATGTGCTGCGGAATCTGGAGAAGCACACATACTTGCTTGAGTTCTTATTTAAAAGGGAAAATGATATCTCTGTCACGGGACTGTTTTTAAAACAGTCTGGATTAGGAAGACTGCAGGCATCAACAAAGATGCCCAGAAGTCATTGTGGTTTAAACTGCAGGATATTGGAGGCCGACAGCACTGTTAAGTCAGCAGCCACAGCATGTAATCTGAATACACGATGTGGCTGCTGATTAGTCCTGTTACTCTCACTTTCTCTTCCTGCGCTGAAACTAGACATACTTAAGTTGCGAGGAAGAGGGAAGAAATCCATTTATCTGATTTTTTTGTGATTCTGAGTGAAACTCAGAATCGAACTTTAAGGTAAGAGAAGCAAAGGAATGCTATTTATAAATTAACTCCCCAAAAGAATTGAATTAAGTTCTCATCTTTTATTCTGGCAGGGCCAAGCAGGTACTTTCTGCATTTTTTTGTCCTGGCAGGGTCAATCAGATACTAGCGGAAAGTGTTTTGGGGAGTCCTGATGACTTTTTTAATATAATATCCTGGTAGGGTTAACCAGATACTAGGGAGGCATAGTGTTTTGTGGACTGTTGATGATTTTCTTTTTTTAATATAATACACTGGCAGTCAACCAGATCGTAAAAAATACATATATTAATAACAATGTTGTCTTTTATCCTTCTTTTTTTGTCTTTTAACCTCACAACTTCAAATCAGATACTGTGGTTGGGATGTGCAATAGGGATTTGAGCAATGTGAGAATGAAGCAACTGGCCCTGCTGTTTACTGTTGTTGTAATTTTGGCTTTGCAAGACTGTAATAGTTGTCTGTACTTTCACATGAATGTAATCTAATTATAAAATGTATGAGTCATTCTTAATGTATATTACTTTATATCTGTAGATATATATATATATATATATATATATATATATATATATATATATATACATATATATATATATATATATATATATATATATATATATATACTGAATGTCTGTTTAAAAACTGTTTGTAATATGTTAGTGCTTTTCTCCCCGGACATATGATGAAAAGAGTTTTTTGACTAAAGATAGTTGGACAAACCTGGGTATACAAAAGTAAAACAAAATGAAATTTGTATTTGCGTAAGGTGAGCTGGCACACATAAGTTGTGACTAATGTTTCTGTCAGCTAAATGAAGTTAATGGAAATATGTAACCTAACTGTCACTATTATTTCTACTTTAATCCTGGCAGGGTCAAAGCAGATACTTTTGTTCTGTAATGGGAAGGGGATTGTTTGTGAATGAAATGGGTTGACTGGTCCTACTGTTTACTGTTGTACTTCTGGCTTTGCAAGATTTAATGTATGTTTTGGTAAAGTCAACTGCCGTACAAGCCTGTGTCAGCGTCTATCAGAACCACTGGCACATTAGGTGTTGGAGTGACCTTGAAATTGTGAAAAATAGATTAAGATAGTACAGTGGGATTTCCAAATCTCCTTACTTTTTACTTGGCATTGTATAAAATGCAGATTACCTGGTACAGTACAATGTATGTTGAGTACATCATGTGTACTCATAATAGTTTCATGCAGTCAAGACCAACTACTTTTTTACTGTTTAGAGATGTTTAAGTTTTGTACTATTAAAGCATAACCTAAGCAGCTCATTAGCTCTGAAATGTGATTTAGTCTAGTCAGGACCGGCCTTTGGTCAACTGGTGCCCTAGCCAAAAGGTCTCTATAGAATTTCCCCCCCAACACCACCTTGTGCCCCCATCCTGGTCTACCTACACCATCCAGATTACTGGAAAAGTGCCCCTGCTAGAGCGGTGCCCTAGGCAGCCACCTAGTTGGCCTAGGCCTTAGGCCTGCTATGAGTCTAGCATTTGATAGAGTATTCAGCATGTGCAATAGTGAATGAAAAGTTATTTTATGTAAAATGGTAAGCAGGATCAGCATGATCAGTGTTATTCCCACTCTAACATAGCTCCGCCCCACCCCTTTCTAGGTGGCCCCCACCCCATTCAGGTGTCTCCTGCACCCTCCCCTTTGATTCGAAGTCACCAGGTGCCACTGGTGTTGTCATAGATACAAGTCTACTATGTTTTTTATGTGAAGTACAACATCACTGTTACTAAAGCTGAAAAAAGACACTTTAGATGGATTTTCATTGATGTTCTCCAGCATCTCTTAGAGTGATAAAGCTTTGTATCTTCTTTAAGGTGTACAGTTAGGAAAGTGATCAGATGTACTTCAAATATCAATACCTCATTTTCTGAATTAACAGATGGGTAATTTTAGCCAAGTGGTACTATGATAATTTTAGTAGCAATATGCATCTGTATGATAAATGACAGACATTGTGATTTTAAGCCACGGTCCTTGCTATTTAGGAGAAGTCTGAGTGACAGAATGTCACACGGAATGATGCACAGGTTCATAGGGTCATAGGAGTATATTAGCCTAACAACCACCCTTATGGCCCTTATAAGCCCAGTTTGCCTCTATCCATCATCATCAATAAGCATTATTTTGCACTTGCATTGCTTGTTTTCATTGCATTCTGAAAGATTTATGTGCTATTTATTGATTTTCTTACACTAGATTAAAGTTTTAAGTTGCACTCAAGTTGCATGGGTGGTGCAGTGGTGCAGTGGTTAACATTGTTGCTTTATAGCTAGAGGATCTCTTGTTCAATTCTTGACTGGGGTGCCTTCTGTGCAGAGTCTGCATGTCCTTCCTGCATTTGTGGGTTTCCTCCATGTACTCCAGTACTTTCAGCCTTAGAGGAGCATAGGGATGACCTGCTCTCTTGAGACACTAGGCCGAGGAATGGTGGCAGGTATAATTTGAGGGATGACCGGTGGAGACGGGTTGAAGTTTGATCCAAATCTGTCAGTTAGTAGGTTGGCTATTTCCTCCAGTTGAGTATTGGTGGTGCCATCCACAACCAGCTCTGCATATAGCTGGGTATTCCCTCTAAGGTTTTGGACATAGTTAAAAAATGCTTTATGATTTTCTTTGGCTAGCAAGACTGTTTTTGCTTTATAATTCGATTTTGAGGACTTGACAAGATCTCTGATTTGTTTGTTTAGACTAGTAAGGGATTTCTGCTTCTACTGAGCCTGTTCCTACTTATTTTTGGACATTAGTTTCTTTCTTTTGTCGTATAGCCTGTTTATGCAGAGGTACACCAGGGTGGCATGTTTTTCCAGCAAGACCTGGGTTTACTCGGGTTTGGTACTGATGGTTCTGTACAACTGATTAATTGACTATATAAACCATTGGTGTACACCTCTGTATATTATTCTATGTTTTCTGGGTTCACAGGAGCTTTGACATTTCATATGCCATTGCTTAATAGAAGTACACTGACAACTGCTTAATTCTAGAACAGGCAAATACAGTGTGTGAGACCTGTAGTTACACAATGTCAATGGAGGCTAGACTCTCACATACAGGCACAAAAAAACACCAAAAGGTTGTCAGTGATATAGTCACATAACACTCACTGCACTTACAAAGGACCAGACACACAGATCCATGTATACAGAGGTGCTCACATGAAACTTACCCAAACCTCAAAGTCAACTCAGATGCAGTCCTCAGAAACTCTGCATGCAAACAAAAAAGATATCTCCCACCACAACACATAAAAAAACACATCTCATTATATCTCAGCTATCAGGACCATAAGGCATAACAGTACACACCCCAAAAGTTTGGTCATAAGAGACTCCATTGTGAGACGCACTGATGTCCCTCACACCAGGCTGGATAAGGAGAAGGTTTACAATTTGTTGCCTGTCAAAGGCCATGATTCACCAGATCATGCAAGCACTCTGGTCACTAAAACCAAGTGCCAGTAAAACTCATTCATAGTCCATGTGGGTACAAATGACCAGAGACATACCTCCCTGGACTATATGAAGAGAGACATGACTGATCTCTCAGAATGTGTGTCACAGGCGGGTATGAGCCTAGCACTGAGCAGCATTCTACTGTCTGTATGGACATAATACCAACAGAAAACGATTGTCTTTAATAATAGACTTCGCTACTTGGGTGTCCTTCCAAAGCAGTCCAATATTTGTCAGCGTGGGAGAAAATGGTTGATGGGCCACGTTGTTTTGCCAGGGATGGTCTTCACCTATCACCACTAGACTTTTGCATATTGGCCAAAACATTATCCACCCCTATAGTGCGTTTTTTTGTAAAATGCCAAACAGACAAACCTTCCAACATAATAAAATCTGCTCAGGATAAGCTAAAGGTATTACGGATCAACGTTAGGAGTCTCAACAAGAAACGGCACTCCCTGGAAGAGCTCCTCATCCTGGAGAATACTGATATCTGTGCAGTTACTGAAACATGGTTCAAAGCCATGGAAATCACCCTAGCAGTGCATGGCTATTATACTTTTCATACATTCTGATCATCCACTACACATGAAAAGGCTAAAGGCAGAGGCATCTGTCTACGTAAAGGATAAGAACACCTCAAGACAGGCCAAGCAATATGACATGCTTGAGCTACTCCATGTCCAACTATCCATTGCCATATCCTTGCTAGCTACAGGGCCCCCACTGTGAACTAGGAAACTCTTACATCATACCTGAAGTTATTTGAATCACTCACCGTTCAGCCCAAAACCAAAGTCATTGGAGATTTCAACTACCCCATCCATTAAATTGGAATCATACATGACCACTAACATGCAGGCCCAAAGATTTATAGACTTTGTCAATGCAAATGCCCTGGAGAAGCTAGTCTGCACTCCCAATATGGGTACAAATAAACTAGATCTGGTACTCACAAATATGGGAGAGCCCTGTACCCTTCCCCCCCAAGTGTGATGTTCTCACTGGCTAAATCTGATCACAAAATGGTCTCCCTTGAAATACATATAAAACTAGACACCCCCAACTACCCCAGAACCCTTAAGGACTTTTCTAAGGCAAACTACTTGTAAGTAAATAAATAAATAAAATTAAGTGATAGCATAACTAGTTTCCAAGCTCCTCCAATCCAGAAAACACAGAAGCCTATGTGGAAGTGTACACAAAAGCCCTGTAAGACCATATAAACAGCTGTATAGAAAGGGCAGTACCAGACCAAAATAAGTATAGGAAAAAGCACAAAAACAAACCACCCTGGTGGATTCCTGGTATAAATGGGTTGTACAGCAAAAGAAAAAAGTCCTGTCTAGAAGTAAGGGAGAATGTGCACAACAGAGCAAAATCTCCCTCATTAGTTTAAACAATCAAATCAGTAGAGTGGTCAATTCTTCAAAAGTACATTTTGAGGCAAAAATAACCTCCCAAGCTAAGAGTTACCACAAGGCATTTTTCAGCTATGTCAACAATTTCAAGGGCAACACCAAATAATGTGCAGAATTAGTTGTAGATGGCATCAACTATACTCAACCAGAAGATATAGCAAATCTGTTGGTCAATAAATTTGGCTCACATTTCACCTCCCCATCACCTACTGTTTACCCCCAAGAAATAGCCCCCTCCATTCCTCTACCAGTTATCATCAAAGAGCAGGTCACCACTGTGCTCTCTAAAGCTAAAAACACAGCTTTGATGGGTCATGACAATATCCCAGGATGCCTATTAAGTAGCTTGAAACAGGACCTAGCAAGCCATCTAAGATCTCTGTTTAACCACACCCTCTAGATTGGCTTTGTTCCAGTGGTGTGGAAAATAATAACAGTCACCCCTCTGCATACAGAAGGACCACCAACAGACCCATGAAATTACAGGCCCATAAGTTTGATTAGTCTTATATGCAAGGCCATGGAAAGAATAATCATGGGCCTGATAAACAATGACATATCAAACCTCCTAACACTGGACCAAAGGATAGTTCATACCTGCTCAATCTGCTGGACTTCTTTGCAACATTACTAGGGACAAGGATGAGGATAAAATAGTGCATATTGCCTACTTTGACCTGCCTAAGGCATTTGACATAATTCCCTACTTGGGTATTATAGATAAACTTACTAAAATGGGCATAAAATCCCTATATCACTAGATGGATAGTCAAATGTCTCACGGGAAGGACACATGTTAGAGTGAGTGAATCCAGATCCAGTAAGAGACCAGTTACTAGTGATGTGCCACAGGGCTCAGTACTGGGGCTTCTTCTGTTTGGAATATACTTCTCTGAAATCAAGGTTTATGTAGAAGGCCTTTGGCTGACTAAGTTTGCTGAAAGCTGCAAGATGGGGGCAATTGGTGAACCCCTCAATGACATAGATATCCTTCAGAAGGGTCAGACTCAGACAAATGATTGGTGCCAGAGCCTGGCATAAAATTAATTGCAAAAAATGCATACTCATACCCTTTGGAAAGTCAAATACCCATGCAAATTACAACATTAATAGCATGATCCTAAGAGTGGACTCAGAGGTTAGACAGATAGGTTGCAGCAATTTTGACCGGCATGTGTCTGCAATGGTGAGGAAGTCCTGGAATGTGGTACAGCTTATAAGTAAAGGCATGGCATCCAGATCCATGGAAGTTATAGTCCCACTGTACCCAGCAATCTTCAGACCAATAAACAAATACAATTCACCTTTTGTCATGTACTTGACCAGGCATTTGCAAAAGCTGGAGCAGCCTCAGTGGTTCCTCAAAAAGAAAATACAGGGTGTAAAACAACATGTCCTATGTGGACAGGCCAAAACCCCTATCCATTTACTTTTTCTTCTACTGGCTATTATGAGGTGATCTATGCTTAACCTACAAGGCACTGACAAATCCAGCCTTGATGGAACTGTTGCACATTCGCCAGACAAACTGCACAAGAGTCACCTGATCTAGGAATCTAAACCTGGTCTGTGACTCAAAGAAAATATGCTGGAGAGACAGCTATATGTCTCAGAGATTGACCCTTCTCTGGAACAGGCTTCCTATTCATGTAAAGCAGTGCCCTTCCCTGGCCCTCTTCAAATGCAGTTAGGGGATGGTTAATAGTAAATTCACCCCTGGGGTGGTGCCCATGTCCTTAGGGATAGGGGCAGTCAGTAAAATACTCAAAGGTATAGGCCCAGCCCTCTAGCTCAAAAGGATAAAACAGTGAGTAAAATGTGAGCAATAATGGCAAGGCTTGTAAGGCCTGTTAAGCTATTAGTCTAATAATCCTCTATGAACCTGTGAACCTATGAGTCAGAGATATAGGAGTTAGATCATGTGTCAATTTCTGATTACCCATCCACTGGTCCAGGTTACTGTTTAGCAGAAATAGGGAGCAACTCTGCTTCACATGGATAGTGAGCCTGTTCCAGATAATGGGAATTCTCTGAGAAACATATCTGTTTCTCCAATATGTCCTGTTTCTGTCACCTGCTAGACATGGGTCCAGGGAAGTAAATACTGTAGGAAGAAATAGTCAGGGAATTGTTATGGTTAGGCTTGTATGGGCCCTAGGGCCGATAGTCTAGTACCAACCAATGAACCTATGAGTAAGCAAAATTTAGATCTTTTAATCTAGAATTTCTGATGCTGTTTGTTTTGCGAATGTGCAAAAGGTTCAACAATACAGGGTCCAGGGATGCCTTGTAAGCCAGGCAATGATCACCTCTTAGAAGTCTACATGATACTGAGTCAAGAGACAGGGCTTTGAAGCAATCAGCTTAAGCCATTGTATTTGCCTATATTCTTTTTGTAGGGAACCATTGTTGATGTTCCAGTTGCTCCATGTGTAGTACATACCAAAGGGAGCTTTATACTCTATGATGGGTCATAGAGTATAGTGGTATGATAACCTCTCTAGACCTAGATGCTATGCTCTTGCTTATAAGTTGAGGAACATCGAAAGATCTTCTTACTATATTTGACACTTGTTGGTTGAAGGCTAGGTTACTATCTACATGAGTTCCCAGATCCCTGACTAGTGCATCAACATTTAGGGTGTTTTATTGATGATGCAGTTTCCTGGGGTGGCAGACTTCCCAAAAGGTACTATAATGCATTGAGTTTTAAGACATGGCTTTGGCACCAAGTGTATGTTTGTATTAAACCTTTCTGAAGGATATTCTCTTCTTGGGAGGATTGAATGACTGCTCCCAGTTTGCAATCACTTGCAAACCTGATTAGCCAGAGGCCTCAAGAGACAGGGCTTTGAAGCAATCAGCTTAAGCCATTGTATTTGCCTATATACGTTTTGTAGGGAACCATTGTTGATGTTCCATTTGCTCCATGTGTGGTACATACCAAAGGGAGCTTTATACTCTATGATGGGTCTGATGAGGGCAGAGTATAGTGGTATGATAACCTCTCTAGACCTAGATGCTATGCTCTTGCTTATAAGTTGAGGAACATCGAAAGATCTTCTTACTATATTTGACACTTGTTGGTTGAAGGCTAGGTTACTATCTACATGAGTTCCCAGATCCCTGACTAGTGCATCAACATTTAGGGTGTTTTATTGATGATGCAGTTTCCTGGGGTGGCAGACTTCCCAAAAGGTACTATAATGCATTGAGTTTTAAGACATGGCTTTGGCACCAAGTGTATGTTTGTATTAAACCTTTCTGAAGGATATTCTCTTCTTGGGAGGATTGAATGACTGCTCCCAGTTTGCAATCACTTGCAAACCTGATTAGCCAGAGGCCTCAAGAGACAGGGCTTTGAAGCAATCAGCTTAAGCCATTGTATTTGCCTATATACTTTTTGTAGGGAACCATTGTTGATGTTCCAGTTGCTCCATGTGTGGTACATACCAAAGGGAGCTTTATACTCTATGATAGGTCTGATGAGGGCCGAGTATAGTGGTATGATGCCCTCTCTAGACCTAGATGCTATGCCCTTGCTTATAAGTTGAGGAACATAGAAAGATCTTCTTGCTATCTTTGACACTTGTTGGTTGAAGGCTAGGTTACTATCTACATGAGTTCCCAGATCCCTGACTAGTGAATCAACATTTAGGGTGTTTTATTGATGATGTAGTTTCCTGGGGTGGCAGACTTCCCAAAAGGTACTATAATGCATTGAGTTTTAAGACATGGCTTTGGCACGAAGTGTTTGTTTGTATTAAACCTTTCTGAAGGGTATTCTCTTCTTGGGAGGATTGAATGACTGCAACCAGTTTGCAGTCACTTGCAAACCTGATTAGCCAGAGGCCTTTGACACTGGCTTTGACATCCAAGAGTTGGAAATGAATTTGATTGCTAACAGGGTCACTATATCACCAGGTTAGTTGAATTTGGCACCATTGACCACCAGTTCAGCACATTGCTGTGTGCTGTGCTTAGGGCTTCTGGCATAGCTGTAGAAGGTCTTATGGTTATCTTTCACCTAGGAGGCTATCTTAACTTCAAAGTTGGCTTTGCTTTACCTAATTTAACCCCCTTAGTTGCCTGTTAACTTTAAAGAGAGGGTATTTATCTTTATGGGAATTACCCTTCCTTATTTTTTGCCATATTTTTTTATATCCTGTTTAATTTAGGGTGTCACCAGGGTGGCTTGTTTCTGGAGCTAGTCCTGGGCTTACTTCTGATAGGTACAGCATCCTTTATGCAACCATTGACATGGTTGTACATCATTTCTGAGTGCAATTCAGCATATTTATTTATTTACTTATTTATTTATTTATTTATTGTCATTTGAGCCTGCTTGCTAGTTCGGTGAGAAAAGAAAAACTATCTCCACAGGCCAGAAGGCTAAGGTAGGAGAAATCAGGGGTATGGGTGGTAGTAACTAAGTTTGTGAGTGTGCATGGGATAGACACTGTAGGTATACTAACTGAAATTACAAATGAAATAAATTATACAGTCCAAAAATAGAGAATGTTATCACCCAGTATATATACCTAAATTGGGAAGGATAATTAAGTACTAGGAAAAAATGGAGGTTGGATAGAACTCTAAATATTAGAAAGCAAGTAGCTGGAGAGGGTAGGGGCTGGCCTTGCAGAGGTTCTGAGTTGCGTGCTCCCAGGGCTTAACAGTTTATACAAGTAATAAAAGATTATGCATACAGTTACAAACAACTGATGAGATCGGGGTAAATGTGATTCCCAGCTGTTGTTTCTTCGCCCGTATGCGCTTAGGAGGTGATTAGGAGAGTTTGGGTGGAGAGCTAGAATAAAAATGGAGAATGGTAAGACACTAGGCTAAGAGGGAGGAAAAATATATCGAGTAGAAGCAGCATCATGCACACTATGTCAAACACGTGGCAGATATCAGCGAGCTTCACTATATTAGAACAACAACCTGCTAGCAATGGTAGAGGACTAATCGCTTGCCTGTAGCATTTAAAAACCTCAATGGCATGTATATATTTCAGAGCAGTTTGTAATAACATACTAGAGTAAAGATGGCAGTGGATAAAACAACAATTTAAACAGACAGCAACACCAGTTATGCTAAAACAATAGTTGGTTCCATTCAGAGTTTTATCGTTTGCAGTAATAAGTGGACAAAAATTTTTAAAATAAATAAATAATAGCAGTGTTTAGCCAGCGGAGTGCATACACTTTAATCCATGGCAGATGAACCCTTACATCTACAGTTTCCTTGCCACAAGTGAACGCACTAACAATATAGTTTAAAGGTTTATGTTTTACCACAATTTCAGTGAATATCATATGCCGTGTACCCAGCAGAGTGGATACACTTTAATCCGCGGCACACTAATATTTGCATATGCAGTTTTTCATGCCTCAAGTGAGTGCACTAGCATTACAAACTAAAGGCTTGTGTTTAACCCCAATTTTAAAGAATATCAAGCAGATATATTAAACTGGTGCTGTTAAAAGGTGCGCTATGGTGCAAGTAACCATTAACCAAATACAACACAGCTGCTTGATGTTTTATGCGGCATTTGCATATAAAGACAGATACCAACAGAGAATGATGTCTGCTTTCTCCTTTGTCACAGCAGCAGAAACATAATGACCTAATACATACAGATGAGTGGTCTACCACACAGGCTCTTCACTGAGACAAAAGAAAAACTTATCTACTTACTTGGGAGCACGGTGCTAGGTTGAATGCTCTGTTAGGGGAAACTAAATTTTAAATATGGCACCAATGCTGGAGATAGGTATTTATTACCTTGGAGGAACAAAATGACAGAACCTAAGGAGAGGGGTGGGGTGCTTTGCAGCAAATAGTGTTGAGGATATGGTTGTATGGAAAGGAAAAGGTGGGAGAAGGGTGGGAACATAAAGTATACCAAGACAAAATGAAGGGAAATATGTTCTTTTTGGTGTGCCTGCTTGCTAGTGTGGTGAGTAAAGACAAACTATCTCCACAGGCCAGAAGGCTAAGGTAGGAGAAATCAGGGGTATGGTTGGTAATAACTAAGTTTGTGAGTGTGCATGGGATAGACACTGTAGGTATACTAGCTCAAATTACAAATGGAGTAAATTATACAGTCCAAAAATAGAGAATGTTATCACCCAATATATATAAGTTACTGTGTTCTTGGAGTTTGAAGACGCATTGAATTTTGACAAACTATCACTTAATATAAGGTAATTTTCCTTGAAATAATTCCTAACTGCTACTGGTTTTAATGGAATTATGGTGCTGATTTTGATTTTGGAGGAGACAACTTTATGGTTGGACCTTACCAGGGAGGATGAGATATTGCGGGGGGGGGGGGGGTCCAGGAATCTCTCTCCATGTACATTTCAGGCCATGTATGATTCCCACTCTATAAAGGGGTAATTAAAGTCTCCTATGAGTAAGGTGTTAGGTTGGATAGCAAGTGTCGCCAGTAGGTACAGGTATGCATTGTGAGCTTCTTGGGGTATGGAGGGTGACCTATAGCTGGCTAGGATATGATACGGGAATTTGTCTATTGTGATCTGCTCTGGATGAACTGCAGCACATCATCCTGCCTTTAGCCCTTGTCTGTACATTTAGTGGTCTAAAAGTGTGGAAGGCACTGAAATCTTGCATTGCTGGGCTACGTTCTGCTGCTTTAAACCATGTCTCAGTAAATGCACAGATGTCTGTACTCTCGAGTGTGAGGAGGGTTTGGAGGGAATGTAGTTTATTTTAGGTCCCTAGCACTGAGCAATAACACCTTAAGATTCAGATGAGTTGATCTTGCTATTATGGTTGGTTTGTCAACTTGGCATTTCTTAAAAAAGGCAGTGTAGTGGTGGGCAATGTGTTAGCCAGTATTCAAAAGCCTAGAGGAGAAAAGTGCAGATCATCCTAGGCCATGTCCTCCCAAGCTGACAAATATTGGCTCCTCTTAGAATGACACCAGAAAGCCAGACAGTTTTTGAAATCAATCATTTTTTGCTCATATTGTGCCATCATCCTCACTGATGGTAGTATTCTGCTCAATGTTAGGCTCATACTAGCCTGAGACACATAGACGGATACACAATTTCTCTCTTCATATAGTCCAGAAAAGTAATTTTCAGGTAATTTGCACCTACATGGACTATGATTAAATCATACTGGTACCTATGGAGTAATGACGTGTGTGTGTGTGTGTGTGTGTGTGTGTGTGTGTGTGTGTGTGTGTGTGTGTGTGTGTGTGTGTGTGTGTGTGTGTGTGTGAGAGAGAGAGATTTTGCAGATACTGCTCCAGGTAAGCCATTAACAGTTATCTCCTCCTTGTTCAGCCTAGTTAGAGGGCCATCAGTATATCTATCTTACTAATGTAGTCCCCTATGAGGACAGTCCTGGGAAGTGCATTTACTTGCCTTAGGGAATTTGTGATTGAGGCACCACCGAGAGTGACAGTTTGTGTGCTGTTAGGTATTGTTTTTTCCAGTTCCCTTTGACTTCCTGAGGCATAGCTTTGACAACTAGTAGTCCAGTCAATCTTTATTGTTTAGGATGATTGCTTTTAAGTGCCTCAGCATATGTTAGTCTATGAGTTTGCTGTGGGCTGTGTGAGGTGTGTGTCATGTGCTTGGTTTCGACAACCTGATGTGGTCATTTATGTGAGAGTTTAACTTCCAGTATCATTTTGTAAGTACATCTCTTACATACTGTGAATGCTTGTTTAAGGATTAAGTGGTTGTCAGTAAATATGAGATGATTGATATAGTGTCTCAAGATGCCCATATCCACCGAGCTAGCTACAGAGAAGTTAGGGAATTGCATATGCATGCTGTCCAGTCCTTTGATTTGTGAGCTACAAGTGGGTGGTGCACTGGGGTTAGAAGCCTATTAAGGGTGATTTTATGGAAGTGCCTGCCACACTTTTAGACCAGTAGCTACACAGACAAGGGGTAAAGGTGGAGGTTTCTCAATATATATCAGTATCAAGCATACCCCTAGAGTGGTTAAACAAGATGGGGTGCTGGAGTTCCTCCAGTGCTTTATTGGGACAGATTATGTTAAACATTATCAAATTCTACTAACTTTATTATTTACACAATACTGAATTCTACTAAATCTATAGGTATTGCCACTTGCTGCCCACCTAGCTGCTATACGCTTGTCAGTGCACAAGGTATTTGCATTATACTGCTGCTTTACAGAGTACAGTTTTATGGACCATTCTACAGACATTCACTACTGTATAAGGCACAGCTAACCACTGGAAAAAACACACAAAATTTGTAGCAGCACAGAAAAAACAAAAAAAAAAACTAACTAATGAGACCTCTGGCCAATAAAATGAATACACTACAGGTTCTTTTGCGCATTTACCAACTCGGACAGACCAGGCAAATACCTCTTGCTACAAGTTCAAGAAAGCTAGTCCTCTTGATGTAAAACAAAGTAGAAGAGATCCACAAGTCCAATGCTACAAAAAAACACTTAAACAGTTATCTCCTCCTTGTTCAGCCTAGTTAGAAGCAATTTCAGGACAGTCTTGCAGCAGTAACAATGACAGGAAGAGAAATATTTTACAAAAAAAATATGTAAAATGCACAGACAAAAGCAGGAAACAGCAGCAATTCCTCAAAACAACTTAAGTGTGATTTAGCAATCAAAGGTATTGAACATTGCATGGAAGGAGCTGGATACAAGTAAAACACTTTTGGAATGCAGCCTAGGACTCCAAGCTTTGCTGAGCTCCAGGAAAATAAGCCGAGGACAACGTGTAGTAAAGGAGGTTTACACAGGAGCAATACTGGTTTGCTGGGTGGGCATTCTATCATGGTTCTATGGAAAACTTTTGGAGGGATGAGTACATAAATAGCTTATACAACAATCAATAGTAATGAAAGATGGGAGGGAGAGACTTTGGAAATCAGATTATCATAAGGAATGGAGGCCAGAGACACAGCCTTAGAAAACAACAACAGCAAAAGGGTGGGAGGGTTGGAAAAAATTCAAGGAACAAGCTGTTAAATAAAGGCAAAACTGGAACTCTTTCGGAAACTTTAGCTTAATGTGTTAGTGGAGGATGGGGCAGATGCAAAATGCAACTTTGGCAGGTAAATGATAAGCTGAATATAACAGCACTGAAGCACATACTGGAGCAGAGACAGTTCTCTCACTGTTGAACTTCTACAACAGTTTAAGCCACCAGACTATGCAGAAATTTACCAGTAACACCACTTATGGAAAAAAAATGAAGCAATACATGACTAAGGCACAAACCTGGCAGTACTACACAGTTCTGCCACCACTATGAATTAAACTACAAGGCTATGGCCAGTAGGATTTAAAAGACAAATGGATAGCTTTTGCAGGTAATTCTAGTTGGGGAAATAGAAGTGCAGAATAATGTAGACACACAATCTTCCCACATCTGCTAATTAAAGTACAAACTAAAAAATGCAAACAGATGGAACAGAGCAGGAAAGTAAAACTTAGTTTCACTACACAGGTCACTATAAGTGCAACTTAAATATTTCAGCAGAACTGAAATCATTAAAATAATTTAATTCTCTTTCATTTTTGATGAAAAGCTAGTTACTCACAGTTCCACACCTTTCTAAATCTTATATAAAAGGCATTGTGTGGGGGCAGCTCTGTGCTGGAAATAGCAGAGTAGCTAGAGAGGCATTCAGTCACATAAAGGCAATATTGAGCTGAACTAATGAAGAGGTGAGGGCCTTTTCATCTCTAGAAGATCCATTATTTCCCTGTATAACACCCAGCTTGGAGGGCATTCTTATTCATATTGTTCTTAGATAATGGGCTATATGTTAAATTATTTAGTATTCTTTTTAGTATATATTTTTTTATATTTTTTATATAAAATAGTTCCTCTGCCTAATGTTTCAAACTTGCTGTAGCATATGTAATTGTTGTTGCAGGAAGTATTTTATATCACATCCAAAATATAAATTCTCAACTCAAAACTGGAAGATATAGCCAACATACTTACCGATAAATTTACTTAAACTTCTCACCCCCTTCCCCCTACTGACCTACCCCATATGGTACTTTATCCTCGCCTCTTCTAAAATCATGTCTGAGCAAGTCATAAATATGTTACGCAAGGCAAAAAGTACTAGTTTTATGGGCAGTGAAAATGTGCAAGGGTGTTTTGTTGTCTGTATGAAGCTCTGATTTATTGACCTACTCCTAAACCTGTAACCTGTTCAATCTCAGCCTCTCAAATGGTTTTCTACCAGAGGCATGAATAATGGCTATGGTTGCTCTCTTTCACAAGGGGGGGCACAACTGATCCTGGCAACTATAGACCAATAAGCATCACCAGTTTAATCTGTCAAAAAATGGAACCCATCATCATGAAAACCATAAGCAATAATTTGGTCTTGTATAGGGACGATCTTAGTTGCTTCACCTAATAGAATTATTAAATGAGGGCAGATTAGTGCATATGACTTACCTTGACATAGACAAGGCCTTTGATACTATTCAACACTCGGGTATGTGAGACACACTAATCAGTCTAAATATAACCTTCATGTAAACTGAGCACCAACAAACTGTCTCATAAACAGAACCTAGCAAATCAGAATTGGGAGCAAGCCTTCCTGTGAAATATCAATTAGTAGTTGGGGTCCCTCCTCCCCTCAGAGGATTCAGTGCTGAAGAGAGACTCATTTATTAATATAAAGCAATACGTGCTGCAGTAATCGAGAGGAGCTATCAAAAAAACATGACTATATCTGACTACGCAATGACTTCACTGGAGTATGGCCATCAGCTACTATGCAACAATCCTGAATTTATCTTTGACTAAAAGATTAAGGTGTGTGAATAAAAAACATCAGTGTACTCCTAAAACTTCCAGGCATGATAATTACCCCATCATTCTGAAGGGGCCCTCCTGCATTCATTTGATAACCACAAAAGAGTGTGAATCCAAATGGATGTTTTTTTTTAAATCCCAAGTACAAGGACAAGCATACCTCATTAATTCCTCTTTGTTTCTTTCTATTACTACAGAATGAGCATACCCAGAAAACAAGGGTATCACTCTTTTGTGCTGTAGTCTTTCCATAAATGAACTGAAGATTTTTTTCCCAGCATGACTCAAATTAATGAACGTACTGTGGGGTAGCAAAACTGTGTGAGTAATCTGATGTTCGCCTCTGTGATAGTTGCTTGCATGGAGACTTATATAATACATTGGATGAATGTTCAGATTTTTAATGGCTTTTCCAAAGTTATTAAAAAATAGTGCATGATGTCTTAAGTGGGCAAAATAAAATCAACATTTTTTTAATTAGTTTTGGTATATAACTGTTCACACCAGATTCTGTACAATTCTATGCTGAAATAAATATTACAGAAATTTGTGTAAAAACAAAACTTCTCTGAAGGAGTATGTTTCAAACCCCTTCATGTATGCATTAATGCTAACAGGTGCACACAATGTATTACATGTGTTCTACCATCACTGAAAGGGAATATAGGGAATCTTAGTATTTCTTCAAAATAAAAAAAAAAACTTTATAACTCTTACTTCATTTACAAGACTTAATATGAACTTTAACTTGTAAATCTGGCATTTCCATGTAAGAATTATCATTAACTTAATTACGTACAGCTTTAGCCATCTCATTGTTTCCCTATTAAATTGCCTTAATAAATAGTAATGGAAGTCAGAAGTGCTACAAATAACTAAGAAAAGCATGTCATTTATGAAGATATCAGTACAATAAAATAGATAAAATGTTTTTGCAGAGAGGGGCTTATACTTGACAATGCAGGGGCTGCCTCCTTATGTTCCTGCTACTAAAATATAAAATAAAAAAAAGCTGTGAATGTACAAGCACTTAGTAAAATATTCCTGTATGACTTCTAGAAGGCACTACCAGAGATACTAACAGTATGTTATTATGTTGGATTAAAGGACTGCATGGACAGTTACATTTGTTTTGATTTTTTTTTTTATTTTATGAGAAGTTGATGAATTGATAGATTCCTGAATTATCAAGGTGTAAGCTTGAAGGCAGGATATTTAATTGTCAGTATAGGATGCAAAACCCATAGAGGAGTTGAAAGGGGGGGGTGTAAAGCAGCCCCTGCACTAATGCAGATGTAATGTATTTTTTTTGTATTTTTTTTTGTCTCTTATATGTGAAGATTTCACTTAAATTTTCAATGATATGATGAAAATATTGCTGCTCATATGTACTGTACCAAAGGATGATAAAAGCCCCAAAAACTGATGGAAGATTCTAGAGAACTACACAGTGAAATTTAAACATACTGGGGGCATGTCTAAGAACTGATGGGAAAAAAAAAAAACAATTACTAAGAAAATCCCACAAACTATGGCCATCCTGCTAAACTGTGCATGGAATGCTTTGTTCTTCTGACAGAGAATAAAGAAACAGGGGTGTATTAACTCTAAGCTGAGTGAAAATCACGCTGAACAAATAAAACTGCAGACAGCCATTCTCTCATTTTCCTACTCCATCTTTCTGTCTTTGTCTCTGTGTTTCTCTTTTGCTCTCAGAACTATGGTGACCTTTGGCACCTCATTATCTTGCATAAAGATGCTGTATACGCGTTGTAAGGAGAATATACTGGAAGACTTAATGAAAGCAATATAGTTTTTTAAGGAAGCTGGAACATGTGGTAAATTTCCAAAATCCAGACATCCTATACTTGAGAGAAAAGGAATTTCATCAAACTGGATAAAATACAGCTTTTCAGGTTTGAAAAGCCTTCTACAAGAGAATCCAGAAAATAATTAAAAGATTTTCAGTTTAAGAAATTACATTTCATTATTTTCATTACTGGAAATCAGTTGATTTGGTCAAAAGTCATCCTTTTCCTGACGTTATAGAGTATAACATGCAATTTTATATATTTTATCACTTCATTTATTAACTGGGTAAATCCACTAAGCCCAACTGCCTGTTTTTGGGGCAGAACAGAAGTATTGTCTAGTTAATTTACTTACTCAGACTCACACAATAGTCAAATTGAAATGGAGAGATTCAAACCCAGCACTATACGATCAAACCCATGGTTAGCATATAGTTTTAACCTTTTGTACTAAGTTGCCCTGCAAAACACTCATACATGCAATCACTGTGCAGCTGTTTAGAGTGAGGAGCCGTCTAAGGGATATTCCTCCTGCCACCCACACAAAGAATACCTTAAAAAAGTTGACACATTAACATTTTATGCCTGTTAACGATATCTGCAGAATTCATTTTCAGCTTCATTTAATACTGCTCTCCCCCCAGCTTTCTGTTTTTCCAATGGCGCATATAAAATTGTTTGAAACCTCACATTTAACTGATATAATATAAACACAGAAAGGTCAAAATAAAATAAATGATGAGTGGAATTTCTTTTGGTCCAAATAAGTAGCAAGATTGTTTGCTCCTACTTCTTTAACACAGCCATGCACAGTTCAAAATACTGTTACAGTTTGCTTTCAGAATCTATTTTCTCATTGTTATGTTTCTACAATAAAAAAATTAACTTCTTTGCTCCAAAATTTTAGATAATTGCAAAAATAATGGGTGATCAAAAGGCCCAAATTCAGCAACATTTTTTTAAATATTACTCAAATTCTCCTAAAAAGTCAAAAGAAAAGGAAACTTTACTTCCACATGCATTTTTACAGCAAGAGGTATGAAACCCTAATGTCTGACATTATTGACTATAAATCTCAATTATTTACCAGAAAATGGGAAAACGTGAAACAAAATCAGGGAAATTTTGTAAAATCGGAGACAGTTGAGAGGTATGTTCTACTACAACATGAATAAGGGAACACTAAGGTAGTTCCTCCCCACCACCATTCCAGGTGCCTACCTCAACCTTCTAGGTTATTTTGTTTCAGCACACATTCTTTCAGCAGCCCACCAATTAGCAATTACCATTCATACATGCTTACATGCTTTGAGTTACATCTTCCTGGGGCCATTCTGGTTTTGTCAACAATGTATGTACTTGAAAACCTTGCTCATTGTTTTGCATTTTTCTGCCTCATAAAATATTCGCTATGCTTTCATGACACTTCTCAACTTCTTTCTTCAAAGAGTCTGGTCAAAACTGCAAATAATGGGTGAGTAAAGGCACAAAATCAGGGATAGTTTTTTTAACTATTACATTAATTGCCTTAAAAAGTTAATAGAACACCAGATTTTTCATTGACTTGAATTTTCTGAACAATAAGAAGTACAAAACTCTAATGTTTGCATTACTGATAGAGTGTAGTCATTAGTGATTTATAAAAATATCAAAAAGCTTACAAGGGACAGGGCAAAATATGAAGCAAATAAAGGGACAGTCTGGAAATCAGGGAGAATTGAGATGTATGCCCCTTGACAAGTTCTGCTTCAAAACTTCACTGCTGCTGAACAACTGTTGCTGTTAGCTTCCTGCGCACGACTGCCAATGTATCCATTTTAAAAAGTTCAATCGCATAAAATTTAGTCCTGAAAGTAAGTGCCTGATCTGCACATGTATGGCTTGAAAACAGATGGGGAGTATGTGTGTGTGTGTGTGTGTGTGTGTGTGTGTGTGTGTGTGTGTGTGTGTGTGTGTGTGTGTGTGTGTGTGCGCGCGCATGTGCGTGTTTGTGTATCTGTTTTATGATAAACCAGCACTGACAATGAAGCAGGGAGGCAAATATATAAAAAAAATCACATATTTAGTGTGAATGCCAGTAAACCATTTATCTGTCAATCTGAATTCAGGAAAGTACTTCGGAAAGAGGCTTCCCTATTTATAATTATATAATCCATACATTTATTTGACCCTTTCCCCATGCTGAATATTGCCTTTTCAAAGTCACATGTCCAAGAACCCCAGCCCTTCTTTTAAATTTTCATAAAAAATCAATATTCCACCATTCGCTGAAGGAGAAAATTCTACTGAAACACATTTGTCTTTAAAAACTTCTCTAATCTTCTTGTTTAATTCTAACCCCTTGTCTTCTCCTAAAAATTATATGCACCTAGATCATAGCAATTCTATTTCTTCCTTCACATATATGTTAGTTTACATATACTGGGTAAGTAGGCTGCTGTAGTGATTCCTTTTAGCCATGATTCATGTCAAAGAGACATTTGCTATCTTATTCCATGTATGATTTGACACTGTAATAAAAGTCCAATATTATATGCAGAAAGTTAAAGCTACACATTGTCTATTTATCTTCTTTGTAAACCGCTTTTATTGTTGAGGGTCATGGTGGTTGCCATATAGCCCAGACTTTCCCATCTCCAGCAAAAGTCATCTTCTTATTCCTGCATTTCTGTGCAATCAAAGGCAAGTTAAGAAATACAATTTCTTCAATGTGTCCTGGGCCTGCTCTGGAGGGTCACGTTGTTGGGCTGTAGTTGGTACAATGTCCATGGAAGACACCTGGGCAGCCTCATAAGTTTGACAAACTACCTCGACTGACTCTTCTCAACATGGGAGGGTAGTGGCTATACTCAGAATTCCTCTCAACATGTAGAACTTGTCACTTTTTCATAGTGAGTAAACCCAGCTACCTGGTAGTGGAAGTTCATTACTGATGTACAGCAATTAATATCTGTGATGCCATCCTCTCCATATCCAGCTGAACCTCACAGCCATAGCATGGAATGAGGACACAGACTGGCTGGTGAACTGAGAGCTTTATCATGTTGCTCACTTTTTTATTTCACCATCATAGTTCCGTACAATGCTCTCACAACCACAGATACAGCATCCAAGTGCAGACCAAGCTCTTAATCCCCTCTATATTCAATTCATAGCAAAGTACAAGATACATAAAATCCCCCAGTTGAGGTTCTTGCTCCTCCACACCTGCAGCCCTTCATTTCCCAGAGAACAATGGGTCTATAGCATATGTTCGAAGTTTTATAACTTCGAACATTAAAATATCGAATTTAAATGTTTGAACTTATAAAATGAACATATGTAAAAAAAAAAAAAAAGAAACAAACCCAAAACTAACAGCTGTAGGCAGGGGGGCAAGCCACCCTGCATCCCCCACACCCCCACTCTTTAAATATACCAACTCCAAGACTGCACTACAGTGCAGTAAGGGAAATCTTCCCTTTATCGCACTATAGTGCGGTCTCGGAGTGTGTATATTTAAAGAGCAGGGGGTGTGGGGAGCACTGCCCCCCACATGGGAGCTGCAGGGGGATTTGCCCCCTGCCTACACTAGTCAGGTAAGCTCCGTTTTTTTTTTTATTATTATATGTTCGATGTTTGAAACTTAGAACATTTAAATTTGATTATTTAACGTTCAAAGTTTTCAAACTTCGAACATATAATATAGACCCAGAACAACATGGGCAGTCATTATTAAATACAGTCCTGGGTATTGACTAGAGTATCTATGGTATTACATTGGGATGAAACGCCTAGGCTTGAAATGATCTCTGGGTCGATAGCCTAGTAACCTCCTATGATCCTATGAACATGACCTCAGATTCGAAGATGCTGATTTTCATTTCATTTAATTCCCACTCAGCAGTAATTTACTCCATTGCATATTCAAGGTCACAGTCACTTGAGGCTAATAGGGCATCATTTGCAAACAATAAAGATGCCGCCCTCATGTTTCCCCCATGGAATAGTCTCCACACATTATCAGCACCTCATTATCCTTAACCTGTACATTAAAAAAACAAACAAATCAGTCGGTAATACATATCCTTCAGGGAGCCCCACCTTCACCCTAAATTAATTCAGCTTAGTGCTAATGATTCTGAACAGGATTCAAATAGCATATACCTGTGGCCCTGGGCCCCTATAGTAATGTAACACTCCTCCCAAGACATTTTAAGGAAAACAACCATATGCCATCTCCAAGTCCACAAGACACAATATATAGTATTAGCAAACTCCTATGACCCCTCCCATATCTGTGTAAAGGCAAAGATTTGATCCAGTGGTTCATGACTAAGAAGGAATCTTCATAAAGAGCTTGCTTCACTATCAGGCAAAACCTCTCCTCCAGCATACTGCAATAGGTTTTTCCAGAGAGGCTGGGTAGTGATATAATTGGAACATACCGCCCTGTCTCCCTTTTTGAAAATGGGAACTACTAATCTAGTGTAACAGTCTAGAAGCATTCTCCATTTTCCTGTGAAATATTGAAAAAAGCTTGTTCACGCATTCATAGGTAAGTGCTAGGCTAGTTGTCTTTGTGGGACATTTTTATGTTTTGCCAGTTTCCCTTTTGTTGCTTGAATTAATGTATCTCATTTAGTGTTAGACTGGTCTTACCCATCCCATGGTCAATAATCATTATTACCACCACTCATTAGAATAACTGGGATCATACCATAGATAATTTGAGGGGATGGGATAACGTATTTAGAAGCTGCCTCTGTCCATTAATAGTTCATGACGCATTTCTGGGGTAAATTTTCAGTTTCGGGTCCATATATCCAAGTCGAGCTAGAATATGGTCAGATATAAGCTTTTTTATGTAGATGGAGAGTCTGTTACACATCAACGATATCCTCTCCAAGACACACAGGTCCCTCCAAACCATTCTGTTGATGTGACAGAAGCGGATTAGATCCCAAGGCTAAGTATTTCAGTGGAGTAAATCTGGCAGTGCTGGGTCAGAGACTGCCTTGTATGCTAGGCACAGGTCACCTTTTAGCAATCTGTAGGATACTGAGAATAGTGACAGAGCTTTGAGTCAGTCTATGTAGGACAAATTGTTTAGGTCTCGTATCCTTTGAGTAAGGTCAAGGTATGCAGTGCGTACCATTTTTTCTTCATGTTGTTTAATGCATCAAATTGAAAAACAACAGCATTTACAATAGCCCTTACAGTATGTCCTAAAAAACTGATGACTCCTTAGATTAAGACTTAGAAAGAACTGATAACTCTATTTTAAAATGTAAATTCATAGTACTGTGTTTTCACATGCCTAAACTGCATATGAAGGTAGTGCGGTGATAGCCTTTTACCTTTTGAATTCAAGCCACAGATCTTTTAAAATTTTCAGTTTGCACAATACCTAATCAGCTAGTGTGCCCTATAAATCTTACATTGCTATTATCTTGATTATTTATTTATTTATTTTACATCTGTTTACCGGGAAAGTCCGACTGGACACAGGTCCATTTTCAGCGGAGGCCTGGGGAGAAAAGCTCCACATTACAATACATTACATGAGAGTAAAAAGAAGTAGAACATACATACATATGTCATATATTCACATCAGAACAACATGCTAGTGATTAACAAACATACATATAGCATATATACACACACAACAGGACATCATGTCAGTGATTAACATTTCTTACAGTAGACAATCAGAGGTACATTTTTTTTTTCTTTTGCAGTTATAAGCTTTGCAAGGTAAATGTATACGTGTTTGGAAGCTTTCAGGGGTGAAACTGTTTATACATAGCTGTACCCTGACAAATTCTCTTGGTATGGATTAGCCTGGTGAGTGGTAAACTCAGGAGTTTTTTGAATTGACTAAAGGAAGTGGTAGAAGTTATTTTGCTTGGTAGTGTGTTCCAGGTTTTATTTATTTCAGATTGGCAGCTGGCATTCAAACAAGTACACAAAATATAAGAGCTAAAAACAACTAAGGGAATGTAAGGCTAGGTTTCTTAAAATCCTAACAAATTAATAGGCTAGTAAGCACCTATGAACCATTGAATGTATGTTTGCTCTGCTCCAGCCATAAACATAAAATTAGAACACAGACTGAAATTCATAAGTACACTGACAGAAAATGTTGATGCACTGGCTTTATTAAAACATAAGGAAATAATATTTCATGATGCACATTGTTCTTTGTCATAATGTCCTTATCCTCGGTAGAATTATGTAAATCAAAGGAATTGTTAAAACTGAGTTCTGTATGTTTTCAATGGGTGAGTAATACAGACTGATCTGTTGCCAGCCACCACCTTAGGTAATGAGGATTGTCACAGCTGGCTGTTATACTTATAAAAACAGGCAAACATATAAACCTGCACATAGCATTTGCATTCCCCTTTTCTCAATCGATCAAAATACTTTTCCAAGAAACAATAAAATAAAGACTAATACTTTGCAGAATTGATTGTAGTACTGGAAAACTTTAAACATATATATACATTTTCTTGATCACAGGTAACAGCAACTTTAACTTTTTTTTGGGGGGTATCCATTATCTCACATAGTTAATCACTGTACTAACAGGCTAAGTTCATAATATGATTAATACTTTGAAGACATTATGACATGAAAAAAGATTTAGAAAATTAGGACTATTGTCGATAAACTGCAGACTTAGGAAAGAGAACGTGATCATAGAATAAAGGTCTTTTCTTACAGGAATTGTTAGCATTAAAAAGGAAAAATATCTTAGAGTAAACTGGTTCTCTGAAAAAGAATTAAGTGCTTGAAGAGCTCTTCCAAATGTCATGAGGCACAGTGAAAGTTTAACGTCTTTTAAAATTCATTGAGGAGTTGTGGGGTTTGACTTGTTTTAGATTTTAGGCAGGCAAATAGGGCCTTGTCCTGATGCCACTGATGTGTATTACATTGTATTATAACATAATAACTCACTACTTAAGTCTTCATTATCACCAACATCCCTAAGTGAAGCAGTTATGCCTCAGTACTATCAAACTCACCTAGTGACCACAACCACCATATTTTCTCATACAAAGCACCCAAACTGTACCCAGTAACAATTACCACAAGCTCCTTCCCTAACTCTAAACAATGCTGATTAGTCACCACTACTACAATAAACAGTTCTGTTGTTATAGGTTCATAAGTTCATAAGTAAGTACCTGGCTAGCTGCCATTGTGGGCCATTTTAAGCCAGACAGCCTGTCAACACAATCATAAATAAGTTATCTCCTGTAAGACAAAAGAGACTTAAGGAGCAATATGCCTTTAGCTAATCCCTAAAATAGAAAATCAAATGAAAAAGAGACAGTTCCTGGCATGCACCAAAAATAGTTCCTTTCCACTTGTTTTCATCAACTAATACAAAATCTCTTGATTAAACATAAAGTCTTCCAATCATAGTGTCTTCCTCAACCAATTCAAAACTTCTAGATTAACCATAAATTCATATGAAGGCCAGATACTTAAAAATAACAAACCTTATCCATCCTCAAAACCAACTCTGTTTCAGATGTAATCAAGGACATTGTTATGCTAGGCATATTCTCAGAATATACATCCTCCCTGGATTTAAACATCCTTAATGAAATACCTAAATGCATCTCCTTAATACACACCATCACCACTAACCATATCAGGTGAAATACTAACGGGAGCTATAGTACAAGCATAGCAAGCAGACCCAGCCTTTTATCTCAACGTTATTCTCAAAGAACTATTAAAAACTTTTGAAAAATATTGCAGCAAACCATAACCCACCCCTTGTACTATAAACCCCTGCTACCTTAAAATGGTTCATCCTGTCATTGCAAGACCACTATTGCACATCTTTTGTCTATTACTAACTACAGACATTGCCCCCACTCATTTCAAAAATGTTCATCAGCAATCCCAACCTTTTAAAATCCCTCCTGAGCACCTCTACAGGACAATTCAGTCTTGACCTCTGTGGTACACCATCGTTAACTTCTTGCTTTCAGTTTTGTGTGTGTGTGTGTGTGTGTGTGTGTGTGTGTGTGTGTGTGTGTGTGTGTGTGTGTGTGTGTGTGTGTGTGTGTGTGTGTGTGTATGTTTTTTTTATCTCTTATCTTGGATTTATTTCACACCGAGCAGTTACTTCTTTGGGCTTTCTTTGCTGTTTTGCTGTTTCTGTCTTGCTTCCAAAAGTGACACCTCCAACTCTGTCTGCATTGTTTTTTTCAAACAGCTAGTTAGCTATTCAATGCACAACATACAAATGCATACAGATTTACATGTCTGCCAGTAATACCAACATGGACAATAGTATCAAAGGCCTTGGCCAGGTCTAGATATTGTATATGTACTGCAATAATTGCTGTCCATTGCTTCAGTTATTATTTTAATGAAATTAATAACAATTGATGCATTTATCTAGCACATGTCTTTTTTGACAAGATGGCTATTCTGGTAATGTTCTAGTAGTTTGCCTTAATGCATGCTCAGATGTTCTAGGACCATTTTCCATTCAGTTTAATTTTTGATTGTAAAGTAAACATATTGACTTCTCTTCTGAAAGCACTAAATGATCAGGGTGGCATTTGAATTTTATTAAATAGTATTATGTTATCATAATAACACTCATGCAAGGGACTTTCCCTTCTGCACTGTCTATTTAATATAATCAGCTTAGAGGTTGCCTCACCTTTGAGAAAGGAAGACTTCCCTGTTCAGTAATTCTTATTAAATAATATATAAATCTGGCCAGTTGTATTTTATCATAATAATTGTCTTTGCAAAAGTCAACTCCTGTTTACAAAGACATATTGCTATCTCTTATCTTCCACATTGTAGTAAGCCAGGGTAATGCTACCCTCTCCGTTTAGATAAGATGAGAGAGAACATTTTCCTGAAAAGGGAGAATGCTGCAGTTGTTCCTGAGATGAGTAAAGAAAAAGGTGGTTGAGCAAAGTGCTACAGTATGGATGCACATCTGAAAACAAAAGAAATGCATGCCGAAGAGTATGTGATATACTTTTTTAAACATTTATGCCCACTTTTAGTAATTTAAACCACTCTCATTCTAAACTACAGCTAATTACATCTAACCACACATTTCTCTCATTAGATGCTAACAGTAATGCTATGTTCCTTTCCATTTTTCCTCATTCAAGCAACTTCATAAAAATAAATATTGATATGAAGGACATTCTGCTCAGGTAATGTGGAATCCTTTTGCTATGCACATTTCTGGCATTCAGTCCTATTTTAAAGAAGTTTCTCAGTGCAACCTGTATATCATATTTATTTATTTTACATTTCATTGTTTAAAATTTAAATGTAGCCAGCAATGATGAATACGTGTAACTGCCCCCACATCCTGAAAGACATGAAATAAACTTATAGAAAAACATAGAAACTTTTATTAGAAGCATGGGCCACTAATCTTGAGTCCTACAACTTCACAAAATAAATGTAATTTGTAAAACCAATACAGAGACTGCTGATACTCAGTCAAATACCATTAAATTATTTTTGGCTCCCCTCCAGCACTCACCAATGTGAGAGCTTTGCCTTCCACAACCGCATTGCTTTCATATACCTACTCTGAGACAGTGTTAGAGAAATAATCCAAGATATCCCAGCCCGAAACTTCATATGTATCCACCACTGTTCACACTTAGAGACTTATTATTCTGAAACTTCATATGTATCCACCATTGTTCACACTTAAAGATGCTATTCTGAGGATCACAGGTATTAATGGCCCTTACAATTTTAAATGGAAGCCCAGTGAAGTTAGTATGATTTTTTATAGAATGAAAAACAGCAACCTAAAATGTTCCAAATACTCTGTTATCAGATATGCTCATTTTTAACATAAAAAACTGATAGGAATGTATCACTGCACTTTAGTTTTGTGCAGTTTTTCTAGGTTGCAAACCTTTGGACTTCTCTTGAGAGGACAAATTTTTATAACTCTAAAAATATCCAAAAGTAGGAAGTCCATGATAAACAAAATCCCATTGCTCCAGAAAATGCAGGTTGCCTTTATTCTTTTTCAGTATGTTCAGTGCTCAAACATCACATCATAAGACTTTGTTTTCTGGTATTTGTACTTCTCCATCTAATATAAAATATGTGTTATGCCTTTCATACTATTATAGCAAGCATGAATAAATAAGTATCCAGATACAACAGAACGCTGATACAAGAATATCCTTTCAGAAACTGTTCCCTTATTTCCACATTTCAGACTAGTTCTAAATGCACAATTTTAGTTTTTGTAGACTGAGTGATTTTTTAGAATGTAGTGTTTCATTTTCCATGTTGTAGTAATTCAAATCCACTATGATGAAAACACAAGTTGCAAAATGTCACCGCTTACTTTGTTTAATACATTGGTTTCCCTTCACATTTCTGCAATCACCGCCACTTGGATATACTGTTTTTTTTTTTCTTTCTTATGACTATTTAAGCACACTAGGTTCACTTTAACATTTCTACAGTTGTTTCATGTAACATTCTTTAATCAGCAAGTTTTTAGATCACTTACCCCTAGCAGAAAGCTTCTTGGTGTTGATAATTTTGGCTGCATATTCATGGCCAGAGAGAACCTTCACACACCTCCGGACTATTGAGAAAGCTCCTCTGAAAATTAATTTGAAATAAGTTAAATTAATATAATTTCAACCATAATGTCAACATTGTTAGCACTTGGTTGAAGACCTTTAAAGTTTGCAGTGACAAGAATTTAATTTTCCTTTTTCTGATAATAATAAAATGTATATGTGTGGTTTCTCTCTTGTCTCCTACACAACTGAAGCTAAAGGGAAGGTGGATGTGTAATTTCTGATCACAGTTTCTTTAGGTAGGCCAGAAACTGATTTATTTTCTTGTCATTATTACCCCAGTGTAATTAAAGACTCAGTTTTCTCTAGAGTGTCTGCTGAAAATTGACTCAATAATCTTGATGAATTAAAGGCACACAGACACAATGGAAAATGATTTATCGGGGAATAAATCAGTCTACATTTTCTGTCAGCCTCTGTCTGGAAAACTATGAAAAAAAAACTAATTCTTTTTTCACAGAATAAAACGGTGGCAAATCTAGTAGCTTAGTTAGGATCAAAATATGTTCTAAACATAAGCAGTCAAAAAAAAAAAAAAACAAAACAACATGGAGTTAAAAGCGACTGTTTTAGTACATTTTAGGAAAGCAAAGAACTGTTTTGTGTAAAGATACTATAACCCACCTGCTGTTACGTATATTACTTCAGAAATAAAGCCCGCATTTGCACTTGTTTCCCGCCTTTCCTGTAACTAGTCTAGTCCAGATACAGACTTGCTGTATCCAGGACTGTTTGTAAGGTTCTGAGCGGTGCCAAAGTCTGCTCTTCAATGTTTCCCTTAGATCTGCTAGTTCTCTCCTCTCCTGCACTTTTACTAGCTTATTAGTCTAGCACTTTACCAGACTTCTTGTAGCAGTTATTGTAGCACACAAAAGTGCTACCAGCACTAAACGTTCTACAAGGAAACAGATCCAGTACTTATTAATGCCCACCCCTCCAGGCATGTCTAAAGGTCAATTCCCTGTGCTTTCTCCTATTAATCTGGTGAACTTGGGCATCCTGAGGCAATGTAGCAACTGCATCATGTACACCGACAACCCTCTCCTCTTACCTCCCAACACTCAGACTTGCAAGAGATACACTTATATATTCAAATTGGAAGCTACGCACTCTCCAGCCAGGTCCGGACTAGCTGGTCAAGAGGAGAAGGTCAACACTTGCACCACACCACATGGAACACATAACCCTCCAGAACACACACCAGCACTGCCTTCACATAAAAACACAAACCACACACCCACCTTCATGGAGGCTCTCAATAAAAATCTACCCAAACAATAGAGACCTCCAATGCAGAAACGCACTTGACCACCACAACGCAACAATAATCACAAGACACATACTTCTCCTAAACAGATGCCACGGTGGTATGGCGGTAGCATTGTTACCTCACAGCAAGAGGTTCTCCCATTCGATTTTCAGCTGGGCTTTAGTGCCTTCTGTGTGGAGTCTGCATGTCCTCCCCACGGTTGGATAGCGTTCGAAAGACATGCATGCGTAAATGGGTGTGCCTTCGTTGAAGGTTGATCGTCGAGCTGGCACCTCGGAGTTTCGTAAAAAATCTACTGCCAATCATTAGTGGACTGGGGTTCTGCTGTGGCAACCCCTGACTGATAAAAGCCGAAAGACAAAGAACAAGTGTGCCACTCAACTAAAGCCCCTAAGGCAAAACAGCATGCCCAACACACTAGTCATAGGTGACTCGATAGTGAGGCACACTGATATCCCACTCACTAGGTTGAATAAAGAGAAAGTAACAGTCAGCTGCCTGTCAGGTGCCAGGATCCACCACATAACGCACGCTCTCAGGTCCCTCAACAACAGGTACAAATATGACTCTGTCATTGTACATGTTGGTGTGAATGACCTGAGATGTACCTCCCTGGACTACATGAAAAGAGACATGGAGGAGCTCTCGAATTATGTAGCCCAGGCGAGTATGACCCTAGCCTGGAGCAGCATCCTACCAACACCCAGAATGATACCACAGTACAAGCACAAAATGATTGATTTCAACAATTGACTAGGTTTCTGGTGTCATTCTAAGGGGATCCAGTATCTGTCTGCCTGTAATGACATGATTGATAGACCTCGATGCTTTGCCAAAGATGGCCTGCATCTGTCAATCCTGGGCTTCCGGATACTGGCCAAGGCTCTTGCCACCCCTATAGTGCCTTTTTAGGTGGTGTTCCAAAGACCAAATTACCACCATAACAGCTACAAACAAATGCAGTCTGAGGGTCTTGCTGCTCAACACTAGAAGTCTAAATCTCAAAATGCACCTGCTCAAAGCACTCCTTAAAATGGAGAATATCAAAATTTGCGCTCGAACAGAGACCTAGTTCAAGGTAGCAGAGAGCACCACTGCACTAACAGGCTATAACTCATTCCACACCTTTCGGCCCCAGAACTTGGACTGAAGATCCAAAGGCAGTGGTGTTTCCATATTCATAGAGGATGCACACACCTCCAGACTGGTAGCCCAACATAATGCATCAGAGATACTTCAGGTGCAGCCAACATTGGGTAAGACAGCGATTCAGGTTGTAGCCTGCTATAGGTCCCCAACTATGCCCTAAGACTCACACTCCATGTTCTTAAGCACTCTGGAGAATATTAGGGTCCAACCTAACACTCTCATACAGGGCGACTTCAACTACCCCTCTATTAACTGGGAAAACTACTCATATACCAATACACTTGCCCAATGTTTCCTGGAATTCATTAGTCCCAATTCAGTGGAACAGCTCGTTCTTTCCCCCACTAGAGGTAGCAACATCCTAGACCTGGTCATTACTAACATGGGCGACCATTGCTCTACACCAATAGTCAACTCTTCCCTGGTTAGATCTGACCACACACTAATCACCTTGGGAATCCACATCCCTCCCACCACCATCCACCCCACAAAGGTAACCACCATGAAAAACTTCTCCAAAGCTAACTTTGGGCTCCTAAAAACAGAGGTGGCTAACTTCTCGGCACCCATGCAAATGGAGAATAGTTGCATGACCACCAAATCATATACCAATGCAATGTACGAACATGTACACAAATGCATGGATCTCGCCATAGCCAACAGAACCAAGACACTCTCCTCCAAAAAAAGGAAGCCAATCTGGTGGTCCTCTGCCATAAGCAAACTCTACAACAGAAGGAGGAAACTGATGCGGAATAAAGTGAAGTCCCAAGACTGGAAAAACTCCCTTATCAGCCTCAACAAAAAGTTGAGATCCCTCATCAAATCCTCTAAAGCTAGCTATGAAAACAGAATTGCATCAGATAGTAAAGATAACCACAAAGCCTTCTATAGTTATGTAAAGAATTTCCATGGTAATACCCAGATTTGTTCTGAGCTACTGCACAATGGTACTTCCTATACCGAGCCAAAAGGTATTGCCAGTATACTGGCTGACAGATTCAGTGCCAACTTTCCCCCTCTCCCCCCAAAGGACCAATCACAATACCAGTAGATTGCCAGGCACCTTGTGTTATTGCTGCACAGGTTAAAACAGCACTGCCAAGGCCAACAACACAGTTTCTATGGAACCTGACAATATCCCTGGCACTGTTCTACATGAACTACAGAGTGAACTGGCACCTCACCTGTGTGCCCTATTCAATCATAGCCTCACCTCAGGCTCTGTCCCTACCAAATGGCACACTGCTACAGTCATCCCTCTCCACAAAGGAGGAGTGGCTACAGACCCTGGGAACTATAGCCCTATTAGCCTGACAAGTCTGATATGCAAAACTATGGAACGCATTTTCATGGACCTAAAAAACAAGGATATAGGGAATCTCCAAACTCTGGATCCCACACAGTTTGGTTTTGTGAAGGGTAGGTCATGCCTGCTCAACTTGGTTGATTTCTTTGAGTCAGTCACCGGAGCTGTGGATGAAGGCAAGGTGGTTCATACAGCCTACCTTGATCTGGCCAAGGCCTTTGATACCATTCCCCACTCAGGAATCATACAAAATCTCAGTAAGCTAGGCATCAGCCCCTATATCACTAGGTGGGTTGCAAACTGGCTCACAGATAGAACCCACAGTGTGAAAGTAGCTGACTCCAAGTCAGACTGCTGACCAGTCACAAGTGGAGTCCCACAGGGTTTGGTCCTGGGTCCTCTCCTGTTTGGTATCTACTTCTGTGAAGTCCAGGCCAACATGAAGGGACTCTGGCTGACAAAGTTCACAGATGATTGCAAGTTGGGAGCTATTATTAGTTCCCCAAGTGATGCTTACATCCTACAGAAAGGACCCATCATCCACAACTAAGGAATTTGGAACGACTAATGGAAAGAGAGATTAGAAATACAATCAGTTCCCATTATGTCATTTCCAATTTATCCAATAAGGAACTGGACCTTTTAGAATTTTTGAAGGGCAACAAAAATATCAGAATAATGCAACCAGACAAGGGAGGTGGTGCTGTTTTGATGGATGCAATTCAGTATGAATCTAAAATGAAACAGAGTTTACAAAATTCTTCACACTATTCCAAAGCTTCTTTAAATGAAATAAATATTTCCAAATCCAAAATTAATATATTATTAAATGATTTATTATTGGAAGGTACCATAGATTTGGAAACTTATAATTATCTTTACAATCAGAACCCAAGGGTTCCATCAGTTTTTGGGATCCCCAAAGTCCACAAAGATTTCCATGACCCCCCTTTGCGGCTTATTGTTTCTTCCGAGGGTTCCATTACCACCCCCTTTGCTAAATTTGTTGATGTTAAATTAAAAAATTTATCCAACCAAGGTACAACAGTTCTAAAGGATTCTTGGGACTTTTTAAGACAGATCAGGACCAACTTATTTTCAAGGGACATTATTTTTATTACTTTGGATATTGTTGATCTTTTTGGTAGCATCCCCCACGACATTGGGTTGTCCTGGCTTGAGGAATGTATGTTACATTATGGTGGCCTTTCAGGTGACACATTCAGGGCCTGTCTTTTGTTAATGGAAACTGTCCTTAAAAACAATTTTATGTTTTTCCAGGGAGGATTCTTTAGGCAAGAAAAGGGGGTGGCAATGGGTGCCAAATGCTCCCCTACATATGCCAACATTGTTCTTACATGGTGGGAGATACAATTTATCAATTCAAGTGAATTTTGCAATTGTTGGGTATTTTATAAACGTTTTCTCGACGACATAGTTATTTTCTGGACGGATACGATTGAAAGGTTCTATCAATTTTTGGAATATATAAAAAATAGTACAACCTTCCTGGATTTTACTTATAGTATCAGCAATGATGAATGTATATATTTGGATGTTTTGTTAAAGAAGGGAGATGACCACTTTATTTCCAAGATACACAGGAAACCTACCTTCTCTAATTCCTACCTTCATTTTTTTGCAGTCATCCTTTTGGACAAAAGAAAAATATTTTAAAGGGTCAATTGATCAGGTCCAGTAGGATGACCTCAGAGGACGTTGATTTTTTAGTTGATAGTAAATTCATTCTTGATATGTTCAAAGAAAGAGGGTACCCATCCTTTTTATGTGATGAGGTATACGAAGTGGTTTTAGAAGGTAGGAAAGGTAGATTTTCCCCTATTTTAGGGTGTGATGAACCTTTGAATACCACTGATCCAGTAGCAACAGGTTCACTAATTACTAACACCCAAAATAATTGCAATAATAATTTTTCTACAGCATATGTTATGGATTACACTGGAGATTCCTTTTTACTCAAAAAAGTTTTATACAGGGAATGGGATAGGTTCCAGGAAATTACTGATTTGGAATATTTTAAAAACAAGCCACTACAATTTGTATATCGGAGGGACATAAATCTAAAAAATATTTTTGAATTTGGTGGACAGACCACAAGGGATATTCTTACCCACAAAAAGGGTACATTCAAATGTGGTTCATGTTCACAGTGTCAATATATAAAAACTGGTTCCATGTTAGTGATTCCAGATAGAAACAAAACTATAACTAGTTCTGCTTTTGCCAATTGCAATACACAGGGGGTTGTATACATTGCCACATGCCACTCCTGTTCTTCCTTTTATGTAGGGAAAACAGAAAGGAAATTAAGGTCCAGAATTTATGAACATTATTATGAAATGAAGAAAGGAAATCCAAATAATGCCTTATTTCGTCATTCTCAAAAATGCATTAATTCCATTTTTCATTTCTTTGTTTTGGAGATAGTGCCTAAAGAAATCAGGGGTGGCATGTGGGAAACTAAATTAGAATACAGAGAATTGTATTGGCAAATAGTTTTGGATGCCACTAAGGAACCAGGTTTGAATGACATGCTCTCCATTGTTCCAGTATTAAAATTGAGAGCTGCCAAATTGTAATATTTTATTTTGTCCACTAGATGGGGATGTGCACCATAAATTAAACATTTATTTCTTCCTATTCTAAAATGTAATTTATGTTCAATTTCAACATTTTATTTAATTTATTGCAAAAGGTATTTTTTAACATGATGCTTTTTATATTCAATATTTATATATAACAATATTTATATATAACAATTTTTTTATATATAACAATATATTTATTCACTGATTTTTAAAATTTAAATGGAAATAAAATTCAACTTTTAAATGTTTTTTAAAGTTCATCTTCATCATACTGCAAAGAGTTAATTAATTTATTCAATTAATTTATTCAGTTATTCAATTCACTACCTTTTTATATAAAGGCAGTATTCAAAGCAGATATGTGTTTTCTCTGATGAAGAAGTTCGAAAACGTATTTCTTGGTGAAAAGCGTTATTAAATCCTTTTTGATTGATTCCTGGTGTTTTTGCTTCATTCTACTACGGTAGTGGTATTCTTCCACTGTTTTTATTGGATTTATTGCTGTTGTGCTCATACCCTTATTTGGGTCTCCACGAGTGATTCTCAAGTGTTCCTGGTTTTGTGTTTCACTCGTACCATCCCTACTTGGTTCATCCTACAGAAAGGCCTCGCTGAGACCAATGACTGGTGTCAGAACCATGGCCTCAATGCCAAAAAATGTGTTGTCATTCCTGTGACACCCGTGCACTGGCCCTGCAATCAAGCAGCCTCAATCCTCACCACTAACACCAGTGAGGGGTGTCCACATTGGTAAGGATAACAAATACACACACAGTAAAGTACAATTTCCCTTAAGAGCACACAGAGATCACAGTCAGTCTGGGGCTGGTTTCTCCCTTTCTCTCCAGATCCCCAATAAGACTCCCCACTGGCACAGCTATAGGGTCCAGATCTCAGCCTGGTGGTCAGGCTAAAACTTCCAGCACCCTCTCTGTCCTACCAGTGCTTCGTGCCCCTGTCCAAGTAACTGACACACACACACTTTGAGATATGAGTTATATACAAATACACAGATGCTCCTGGGGAAGGCTGGCACAGGTTCTCTAGCTATGACCCTTCTGCCCAGACTATACGGTAGCACCACTTGCCATCAACCACTAATATCAGCTACTACTAAGGCTGTTATCAAAGGGTGTCCAATTATTACTGTGCAATATTATTATCCAAATGGTAAGTGTGACGAACAGCAAGGCTTATTTAGAGTGGCTTGGACAGTATCACTATATACATGCAATGTACTCTAGAGTTTAAATTATCTCTACATAAAGCAGCCACAGCTGAAAGGTTTAAAAATATTTAATAAATAATAAGAACACAAGACAGTACTTTTTATTACACAATGCTAGTCAAGAGTTCAGAGATCACAGAGAAATGCTTAAAATAATACAGTAGAAAAGTTCTGACAACAGTACAGAAAACAGCTAGACTAGGCTTGCTATTTCCTATCTATAGCTAATAGCAAACACAGTTCTAAACTAAACGTACATATACAGCACGGCAGTGCTGGTGATGTTGTTAGTTCTGAAAACAAATGCAAAATGCTCTGATTCTCTCTCTCTCTCTCTCTCTCTCTCTCTCTCTCTCTCTCTGTCCTTAAATTGATAACACAGTACCACTGACTCATTTCAGATTATATCATTATTCTCTCTTTCCCAGGCTAACAGAAACTCAGACTGTAACAGCCTT
The DNA here is from genome assembly GCF_019279795.1 of Protopterus annectens. NCBI lineage: Eukaryota > Metazoa > Chordata > Ceratodontiformes > Protopteridae > Protopterus > Protopterus annectens. The sequence goes on along the minus strand of NC_056733.1, from coordinate 1,893,449,511 downwards.
TTTGATCTTGCAGCTGGTCAGGAAGTCACAGCAATAAAATACATTATACATGTAAATTCTAGCATTAACTCTGGTCTAAAAACAATAGGAAGAATTCCTTCATTCAGACATTTCGGCTCTGAGCTTTGAGATCAAACAATTATACAAAGCTTGACTTACCAGCTTTCCTCCAGCAGAGTACAATGTGGTTACATTTTGAAGTTCAACATTTACCATAATTTTCTTATATTTAAGAGAACAAGCATGTGGCTTATATTAATATTTACAAATAACAGAATTATCTACAAAGTCCTATCTAGTTAGCTGGCAGCCTTAACAGTCCCCTTTGGGAAAAACCCAGTTCCCATGAATTACCACATTGATGATAGTCCACTGAACACAAAAGACATTATAAGAGATCTGGGAACACAGGTTGACAGCAACCTCTCTTTTGACCACCACATTGCCACTGTGGTCAGAAAGTCCTTCTATGTGGCACATCTCATTACTAAGGGTTTTGCATCCAGGAAGAAAGAGGTCATTGTCTCCCTTTACTCTTCCCTCATTAGGCCAATCATCGAGTACAATGCCCCATTTGGCATGCACCTCACTAGACACCTGCAACAACTGGAGAGGCCACAAAAGTACCTCACAAAGAGGATCTTAGGCCTTAAATACTTGTCTTATATGAACAGACTCACAAAACTCCAACTATTCTCTGTCTCATATCGCCTACTTAGAGGCAATTTCTGCTTGACTTACAAAGCCATGTCTGACCCAGCTCTGTTAGAAATGCTACATCTTAAGAAATCCCAATCCCTCTGCACCACATGCTCCAGACACCTCAACCTCATTACCACAATTAACAGAATGTGCTGGAGGGACAGGTTCATAACCCAGAGACTGCCCATGCTATAGAATAGACTTCCCATACATATCAAACAGAGCACCTCACTGGCCCTCTTCAAGAAAAATCTTGATGAGTGGATGAGAAATAGAAAATTCACACCAAGGATCACTCCAGAGGTTCTACTTGACAGAGGCCCTGGGAACTAAAGTCGGGTGGCACGATGCCAGGGTAATCCTATGGGCTAGGCTTGTAAAGGCCCCAGAGCCATTAGCCCAGTACACACCTATGAACCTATGAGTCTGATGTGAAATAATTTGCTGAAAAAAGGTATAAAACAAATTAGCCTTCATGATACAAAATCGGGAACAAGTTAGTGGAGTAATACAGAAAAAAGTGTAATTATTCCCGAGCTGTTTGTTGAGTCTCAAGGTTTGGAAGTTTAACATCAATGTTTACATAAACCAGATTTTATACTCAAATGGTGAATATTTGACATAGTTGTGTTTAATACAAGAATGGTGATTCAGCTGTTTCGTTTTGTTTGTTGTTTTTGGAAAAATTACTCTGCAAGTAGGAAGTATGCACAGTTTTATAGGAAGCTGTTTGTATTAGTCCAAAGCTATGCATTCTCTGCACAGAATGCAATCACCTAAGTATCAGTATAAATCCTACTTTATAATGGCAATGTGTACCCTTTTTCTTAATGGGGAAAAGGCAAAACAATTTCTTGCAGTTGCTTTTTTTTTTATGGTGAGACAGCTTCTGCTTGGTTCCCACAGAAGAAATACTACAAGTAAAGATATCGCTGCCTCTACCATACATTTGCCACATGGTATGACATAAAATTCCATTTCAAACTACATAACAATTAAGAATTAGGTCAAAAGAAACTTAAACTATCTTAGAAGAACCTCATTTTTGCAAATAAGTCAGGGATGAACACAAAACACATAATCTGATGTATTTTCAATTACAGTCCCTAAAAATGTGAGAGATACATAATAATTTACCTATATGTAATCTTAGCTCTCTGGCCTTTATTATCATATGACTGTCTTTGATCAGGGTCTCTAAAATATATGACTAAAAAAACTCATGTGTGATGGCCTGTTGTCTGAGGAACATACACCTGAGTAATGAGAAAGGGGAATTATTCTACCTTAGAATATATTGGTATTCATTTACAGATAAGCATGTTCTGTATGACTATTGGGTTAGATGTAGTAATTCAGATCTTAGTCGCTTGTCTTTTTTTTTTTTTTTTTTTTCAATAATTTGTATTTATTTTTTTCATTGATATAAAACATCATACATAGTAGAACAGGTAGAGGTAAGACCTCTTCACAGTAAGCAGTTGATAAACATTGAGGGTAATACAAACAAAAATAAAACAATCAATCAATACTATTTACACTATATACATAGATGCTTTCAATATTCGGGAGAAAAATTGTTACACTTCAGTGAAAATTGTGATTGCGAGTATATCTTAGAAAAAGGAGGGAGAGGGAAAAGAAGAAAAATTTCTTGAGCTATGAATATAGTTTTTAGTACGGGATCTCTTATTTGTAATTAAGTCTGATATATTGTCATGAACTAGACAAGAATGATATTGAAGATTTGTTCCCATAATTTTCTGTGTTTGATGTTTTTATTACCCTTGTCAATTAAAATTGTATGGGCTAAAAGATGTTTGATCACCATTAACTTAAAATTCTCCCAGGATATGTTATTTAGGTTAAGCCAATTGGCTGCTATATAGAGTTCAGTTAGAGAAAAATATTGATCATAGTAATTGCTTGAGTTTTAGAGATGTTGTTTAGTAGGATATGTAGAAGAGTGAAGTCCCAAGTGAGTGTGGATGTTTGATAGCCCATTTTTTGCAATTGGAATTTAAGGGAGTTCCAAAGTTTAAATACACATTTACAACTCCAGAATAAATGGAGAATATCAGCCATTTGCATTTTACAGTGAGGACAAAGAGGGGATTTTATAGAGTTAAATTTATGTAAGATAGCGGGTGTGAAATATGCGTTGCTATAGATCATCAGTTGGGTAAATTCCAATTTCTTAAGAGGTATGGATTTATTTGTTAAGTTGATAGCTTGGTTTAGTTGAAGGGTATTGATGGATGGATTGTTCTTTCTCCAATAGTCCGAGACAAGCAAATCTTTTTGGAATTTAATGTCTTTGATTAGTTTATATGTATTAGTGATATATTTTTTAGTTGAGAGGATGGTCTTCCATAGTGAGTTACAGATTGTTATATCATTGTTGTTTATATTGGAGTTTTGTAAATAGCTGGTACATAATTCTTTAATTTGCCTTAAAATCACTAGATAGAATTTGGGGAGGTTCAAATGATTTCTTATTTCTTGTATAGAACCGTTGATGTATGGGTATATATCTTGGATGGTTATATTAATGAATTTAGGAAAGAGATTCAGGTTTAGTGGCTGATTGTTAATTTTAAGGTTGGGATTTTTGTGTAAGGGTTGTAGCATCATCATAGCTTGAGTCAGATTTAGACACTCGAAGAGTTTTTGAGTTAGTGATATAGAGTGTTTAAGGGGTTCTAATATTTTGCACAGTTTTATTAAACTTGTATTTAGAAATAGTAAGGCTTTGGGGTTGATATCCAAGCTTTGGATATGTCTTTGGTATATTATAATCCACATCGGGGACCAGTCTTTATTCTTTGGGTTGTATTCAGCTATTCACAGTATTCTATTAGCATTCATAATTAGGTAATACGTCTCGAAATTGGGAAGGTCTAGACCACCTTTGCTTTTTGGGGTCGAAAGTTTGGTGTATGAGATTCTGGTTTTTTTTTGGTGCCCATATAAATTTTGCGAGGAGAGTGTGAGTTTGTCTAAAAAATTTATTGGGTATATTTAATTGAGTAGTCATGAATATATAAAGTAATCTGGGTAGTACATTCATTTTAATTACTGAGATTTTTGCCAGGAAAGGTAGTTTTAGATTTTTCCATCTATTAAGGTCTAAAATAATATTTTGCCATTTTTGAGTTATATTATTTAAGTAAAATCTTTATTGTTTGTTGTGAAAGTGATGCCTAAGTAGGTGATTATCTCTTTTGTTTTTATTTTTCCTATTAGTGGTAAGAGCGAGAATGGTTTAGGGGTTTTTAAAGGAAATATGCTAGCTTTTTTAAGATTCAATTTGTAGTTTGATACCTTTGAGAAGTGCTCTATAGCCAATTGTATTTTGTTTACATCTGAGATTGGTGTGGTACAATAGATATTCAAATCATCTGCAAAGGCTGAGAGGAAGATTTTGGTATTAAATATTATTGAGGGGTTGTGGTAAAGATTTTGTTTCATATTTAAGAAGAGTGGTTCAAGATATAAGTTAAAGAGTATAGGAGATAGAGGGCATCCTTGATGGGTTCCATTTTTAATTGGAATTCTGTTAGACCAAGTTTTGTTAATATATAAAGATGTATAAGGCTTGTTGTATATAAGTTGTAGGATCTGGATAAATTGTTGTGGAATATTAAAATAAGGTAATGTTTGGAGTAGAAAATCTATATTTACTCTATCAAAGGCTTTATGAGCATCAATAATTAGACCATATATGTTTAGGTTATACTGATTAGCCTGAGATATTAGAGAATTAAGAGATAGTGTGTTATTACTTGTTTGTCTGAATGTTGTGAAACCAGATTGTTCAGGGGAGATAATTTTATCTAGTATTTTTTTCAGTCTATTTGCAAGTATGGATGTTAGTATTTTGGTATCAATATTTAATAGTGAGATAGCTCTGTAGCTGTCTGGGTTTTTTGTGTCAGCTTGATCCTTGAGTATCAAAATAGTTTTAGATGCATTAAAGTGTAGGTCATTAATTTTATTGTTTATTATATAGTTCAGTACGTAAAATGGAATTTGAGCTAAGATAGGGGAGAAGGTTTTGTAGAATTCAACTGTGATACTGTCTGGGCCTGGGGCATTGTGTGATTTCATTTGGTGGATAGTTGTGGTTATTTCACTGATAGAGATAGGTTCAGTTAACCTTTCTTGTTGCTTTGAATCTAGTTTCGGGAAGTCGAGTCTTTGAAGGAAACTGGTTCTTTCTTCTTTGGAGGCTATTGATGTTTGGTCTCCATATGTCTGTGAATATATTTGTTTGAAGATTTTACTAATATCTTCAATATTCATGTAATGGGTATTTTCATAGTGTATTTTGGATATTTGGGAGGAGGGTTTCATTTGGGTTATGATTTTGGCCAGTGCTCGCGATGGTATTTGTATTTCATTAGCATAGTTAGCTAGCATTTTGGTATCATAAAAGGATAGTTTGCTGTTATGTAATAGGTATAGGTCTTTTTGAAGTTTCAGGATTTCGGATTCAGTTTCGGTATTATAATTTGTTAATAGGTCATTCTCAAGCTTTTGAATTTTGGCTTCTAGGTCCTGTTCTTCTTTAAGATGATTTTTTTATAGTAGGATGCTTTTTTAATAAGTATTCCCCTAATTTGGGCTTTGGTTGCTGCCCATTCGATATCTACCGGTAGTTGGGGGTTAATAATGTTAAACAGGGTTGATATGAGTAAGGTTTGAATGTCGATTATTATTTCCTTTTTGGTTAGGAGATTGGGGTTCAATGACCAATTGTAACCTTTTTTCATTGTGTTGTTCATTGTGATTCCATTGAGGTTTAAAGTGATTTTGGAGTGGTCTGAGAGGTATCTAGTGTGTACAGTCATTTTTGGGGCTAGTTTGATAAATGAGTCTGAGATAAAAAAAAATCTGTTCTCGACCACATTTTGTGGCATTGGGAGTAAAATGTCAATCTGTTGGATTTATTTAGACTATCGCCATACTTAAAGGGGTCATATAACTTGTAATCCTGAATAAGTTCTCTTAATGCTAGATGAGCTTGTTTATTAGGTATTATATTTGTACTTGTTTTGTCTTTGTCAGGCTTTAGATATGTGTTCCAGTCTCCACCTAGAATTATGTAATAATCTTGGAATTTATTTAAGATAGGGTATAATGAGGCAAAAAAGATTTGTTGGTTTTTACAAGGGGCGTAAACATTAAGGACGAGAAGAGGTTTAAGAAGATTTGGAGTTAGGATAGTTACATAGCACCATCTTCCCTCTTTGTCCACTTGAGTTTCTAAAATTTTATCTTGGAATTGTTTTTTAATTATTATAGCTACCCTTGCACTATTAGATTTGCCTTCAGAAGCTATGATATCCCTTATCCATTTTTTCTCTTTAATTTCTGACCATTGTTCAAGTGTCAAATGAGTTTCCTGGGTTAATATGAAGTTTGATTTCGCTTTCAGGATGAGGTGTAAGAAAAGTTTTCTTTTCTTCTTATTCTGGAGCCCTTTGATATTCCATGAGTCAAATTCCCACATTTATGTAATTGGGTTGTTTGTGGACTAAGTCTAGAGTGATTGTTTGAGATGTTGATTTCTGTTCATGTATTAATAAAATAAAATTAAGAAAGCATCCTTTTATTCTCATCCCCACCCAGTGCCTAACCACCAGCCCTTTGGACCAGGAATAATGCAGGGAGTAAGTCTTTATTAGTTTTACAGATCTGTAATACAGTACAGTAATTATGAAATGGGTTATCATATTTAGGCAAGCAATGAAAACTAGTATCCCTGCGAAGATTTTCTCTACATATAGAAAGCTTAACAAACTAATTCCATAAAAAGCACCACTAAAGTATCTCTAATCTCCTCAATAGTTTTGTATCTGTCTAATAGAATATTCAAAGTGTACATTCTATGTGATTATCAATAACTGAGAGGTGTGATTTGAAAAGGTCTTATAGTAGAACCATTATATTAAGTAAAGGTCCATTAAACAAGGTTTAAATGTACAAATAAGTGTTAGTATAATATAAAAATATATTAGAAGATATTAGTAGAACTATTAGTTATACCCTTTAACTATTTTCACTAACATTGAATTAGTATATAAACAAAAAAGAAATTTAGGATTATTTTATGTGTTCTCCTTTGTTTTCTGTTCTTCTCTGCCTCCTTTCCATTAATGTTATTTCCTTTCCCTTCCTGCTATAAATAGGACTGTACGTCCATAGTATTCTATCTGTTGTCTGTGATGTTCAGCTGTGTTATTCTATTTGTGGAATTCAGCCTATAGGTATAAGAAAGATATCCCTATAGTACATCTCTGGGCCCCATAGTAGGCAGGGTAAGCCTCAAATCCCCCTCCTAAGACGAGGGACCCCACCAAAACAAAGGGATATAAAGGTCCAAAATCAGGTAAAATATTTAAACATCACTGTAGAGCATTTAAGAGTTGATGGTACAACAGACGCTGCCCTAACATACATTCTCTGAACAACAAGACATATGATTCTCCAACATCTGGTATCACTGATAGATATACAGCACTCCCCATACAAATCTATGCAGCACTTTTCTGAGATATGTTAATACAACCAAGAATGTAAACATCAGCTTTCACATTATAATATGTTTCAACAGTATGTGTTTGGGCTATTCAAGTTTGACATTATTTAGACCCTACTTAAATCATTTTCTGTATTTCTGTATCTGTAATCATAACCTTTTCTTTTTTTAAGTCTTATAGGTTTTCTTTTTTATTGTTTATAGGAAGTGTTCATACAAGCTAACCTTTTTAACTAGGTGGCTTCTAAAGCATGAATGCACCAATGATGTTATCCGTTTTATGAGTGCTCTTCTGTTTCACCTCCACAGCAATGTATTCTGTTTAGCCTGAAAATCAACAGAGCCAGAGAACCTCTTGCTGTGAGGTAATAACGCTATCGCTGCAGTATTGCGCCATCCAGATTGTACAGCATCATAAACAATAACAAACAGTATATCTAAAGTGGAATACAAAATTAACTGCATGTGTGTTCTAGTTTTTAGTAGAGTATATGTAGTGCATACTTTTTGTACACTTTCTTTGAAACCAGTACATTTTTTTTTTTTTTTTTGTTACTGCTGTTAGAAAAGGCTAAGTACTAACTTAGGATTTAGTAGTGCCAAGGGCTGTAGCATAGTTTTTATTGCACAGTATTTGGAAATCAGATAAAACTTAAAAGTACTGCAAGCTGTGCAGAATGTGGCTATCCAAACAGTGTGTCACCTGAAAGAGCAACTCAAAGAGATGAGATTGTGGTGCTCAATATGGATTATCTAGAAGTAAGCAAATGTGGACATGGCTAAAGCCTGTAACTCATAGCTGGGAAGCAATGTGCAGCAAGATATTTATCTCATGTCTTGGCAAAGTAGCAGAACAAAGAACAGAGCTTTGAGTTTGCGGAAATTTATGTTTAAGGAACATGCATAAATATACTTCCTTAGAAAATGTTGGTATGCTTAGGAAACATTTACAAATGTATTTGCAGAAACTGTCATTTGCAGCTAGCTCTTTCTGTTCGTGTATCTGAAAATTTTATAACATATAGTGCATAACATCTAAAACATCATAGGGCAGAGTCCTCACCATACCACATGTATTTGACATCAGGATCTGGAGAAATTACAGATGGTTAACATAGGCTCATTTATGAATTTGTATCATCCTTCCTAAATATTGCAGTAGTATCAAATATAATAGGTCATGAGGTTATATATTTGTGTGTGTAGGGGTTAAGCTTTAGCTATTTGATGTTTTGGCATAATTTTGAGAATACTGACATCTGCTGGTGGGAGGATGTGTGAAAAACAAAATGACAACATGTGCATTTAGTGATAAATCAACAGTCTAAAGCGTTTACTTTTCTTTTCCCTTTGTTTGCGGTTTTGTAGTCAGAGCGCTCATCGCTCACTTGATGTGTAGAGGAGCATTCTAACAGTTAAGTAATCGTAGGGGGACGATTAAAGCTGGCTGGATATCCCGGAAGTGTCACATTTTGAAGAGCCTGGTGTAGAGCATGGAGGGATATTTTTGGTTCCTGTCGTGGGAAAGTGAAAAGAAGGAGGCAGGTCTAACTGTTCTCGGTCGGCCTCATGGTGTTTGTACTGATACATCAGTACTACCAACCTGTTGATATAGGCCTAAAAAAGTTCAAGAACACAACGGAAAGCAGAAAACAGACTCAGATGTCCGAAATGTGATAGATCGTTCATCCAATGATCATATATCACTCCAGTGAGTATATTTAGCGATCTAATGTTGGATTTTTCTTGAAAACAGCTAGGAAGGTTTCTCTGGCTTCCTTTTGGTTAGCGATCATATATTTAATTCCTTCTGAGTGATAAATAAGTGTGTAGGGTATTTCATTTGAAATTTTATTTTTCTTTCAATTAGGAACTTACAATAAGGAGAAATAAGCTGTCTTGCTTGTCTTATTTGGAGGGGGAGATTTTGGGCCAGTGATATTGTGTTATTTTTCCAGTTAACAGTTCCTCCACATTTTTTAGCAGTCAGCAAGATTGTATTGACATCTTGGAAATTTAGCAGTTTTGCATAAACAGGTCTGGGTTTGTAAGTTCCTTGGGTTTCTCTTAGTGCTCTGTGTGCTCTTTCTATTATTATTTGTTTAGCTATTCCAGGATCTTTGAGCAGTATGCTGAAGATTTGTATTATAGAGGGAATCAGTTCATTATGATTTATAGCTTCTGGGATGCCACTTATGATAATATTATTCCTTCTGGATCTTGCTTCCAGGTCCGTGATCTTATCTTGAATGTTTTGAATTTCTTTATCGTGGGAGTCAGTCTTTTTGGTTATTAGAGTTATTTTCTCCTCATTTTCCATGGTTTTGGCTTCAGATTTATCCAGTCTGTTCATTATTTGGTTAAAGGTATTTCCAAATGATTGCAGTTGCACAGTTAATTCTTTTATTGCCTCTTGGATGGGAAGTAAGGCTGTTTTAATATCCTCCAGATTTGCTGGGTGATCAGATTTATTTTTTGTTTCCAGTTTTGGATGTATCTGTTTGTATTATTATCTTCTGCCTTTTTGAGTTCAAATCTTTTTCAGGAGATAGTAAGTCCAAAAGTTTGGTTTTTGATGTGGTAGTGTCCATGTTTTTATCTTATTGTGACATCCTGTGCTGTTTATTGTCTTCAGTTTTGATTGTAATTTTCAGTAAGCAGGACTGTAGGAGCACACGGCTTAAGTTAACTTCTCTGTATCCTTACTAATCTTACTTGATTATAAACTGGACCAGTCACTTTTCCTTGGTAACTTTATTTTGAAGTTAAGTAGAATTTATATTTCAAGATATTTTGTCAAAATTCGTTCTGAATAATCTTCTGGGTTAGTTTTATTCAAGATATTTAGAGGAGCTAAGGATTAGCAGTACTTACACAACAGCGGCCATCTCTGAATAGTCGCTTGTCTTTTTTGACATATACTGAAATATGGGTAAGCTGGGGTCAGAAATTGTCTTTGTCTTAGAGTTTAAAGCATAAAGTATGAATGACTGTAGGACTGGCAATGACTCTTAGAAAAATTCTGTTCAATAGAGTTTTTATATAAAGTCAGAACTGTGCATACAGGCTTTAAGAAGAATACAAGACAGTCATTGTGTGTCCCAAAAGTAAATTAGAGAACAGAACCTTTTTTTTTTAATTCTGTATTTGGACCTTACTAATCTCTGCTTGAGAACCTTCCAATTATGCCCCATATAGAAAACGTCCTATTTGCAGGCATTAGCAGTCCACATTGCCCCATGGAAGGATATTTTTCTGTCACATAAGAGTACTTCTTGATAACTTTAACTTTCATTGAGGCTGTGAGACAACAGATGGGTGTCAGTAGGCTGTACTCTGTGGCCAGTATGGATGTACTAATCCCACTCCTTTGTTGACCAGTGGGCCCAGTACAATATCTGCTATGTTTGGCCTATATGTAGGTGTACAGTTCTCCAAACTCACTTAGTTAGACAAAGATACTGTCCATGACAGGCTCACAGCCCCTGTCCCATAATGTATGTCTGTACCCTCATCCACAGGTATCACTTCTGCAGCAAGATGCATACCAGTCTGTCTCTCGGGGACGGGTAAACTGGCATTATCCACTCAGTCAGAATTTTCCATGTTTGACTGCACTAGTGACAGAATTGTAGCAATGGCTTTATCCCTCTGTGCCAGGGTGCTGAAGGGGTTATGTCCATAATAGGGTTTTATACATATTCCAAAGTAAAGGCCTGAATAATTTATATATCATAAGACACACTGGTATACAAACAAGAATTTTAAGAACATGCTACCGTATGTTTCATTTTGAAAAATTAGTGTGACTCACTTTATCACACAACAAATTTTAAATGCATGTATATCTGTACACATATCCTTTGCTGTGAAATGTGGTAAACGTTCAGATTCCATCCCATTATATTTTTTATTCCTTTGTTAATCAGTTAATCCCTTCATATATGTGTTTTTAGGCAGATACCCAGGAGCATTGTCTACCTAAATCACTCGCTCTGTGGTGGCACAGTTTCAAAAGGACTAATGACTGAATCATCCCCAAGACTATAGGATTCGGCTTGTTAGCAGCTCATAACATTATCCTTCTTAAAACACACAAAACATAAGCTGTTACAGTCCTCAAAAGAGATAAAGGTCATGTAATCAGAACCTAGCTATATAGAATGCACAACATTGTTACCGATATACATGTGACATGGCACAATGATTTTGCCTTTGCCAGTATGCTCACTGGTTAGAGTAGTGGGCAATAACCCAGTTCAGCAACTGGAGAAAAGTTTTCAGTTGCATTCCAAATGTTATAATGGCAATAACCTCACAAGACCCAAATGTACTGAAAGTTTTAAAACATGAGGAGAATAAGTCTAAGATGACTTTACTGCTTAGTTTAGCAGAAGGATATCAGCATGATTGCAAATCAAATAAGAATTAGATAAAAATCAAGCAGCAACTGAATGTGCAAAAAAAACAAAAGAAAGACTATAATGTGAAGGATCAGATGAGAAAGAAAGAAATGTGAAAAATGCATAAATATAGTTGCAAGTACAGAAAATTGTATTATTTATTTATTTATTGACATTTGTTGACTGGGGAAGTCCACTGGGTCAGAGACCCATTTTCATTGGAGGCCTGGGGAGAAAAACTCCAAGAACAGTACAAAATATTTTTTACATAATTGTCCAACATAGTGTAGTACAAAGGAGATAAAATTTAATTTTGATACAGACTGATCAATACAAGTTTTTTTTTTTTTTTTTTTTTGTAGACAACATTACAACAAATGATAAAAAGTTGATCCAGATAAAAAAAGTAAAAACTCTTGGAACAACCTCATGTTGATCAGGATCAAACACAGGAATGGTTACAGAGAGGTTAATTTAAACCAAAATATGAAAGGTTAATATTGGTGGCCCATGATAGTGGACTACGTACACTTTGGTTTGCAAAGTCCATTGAACATGTGGGAGAAACAGACAAATGTAGGTTTTGTAAAACAGAATTGGGAACAGTCGCACACCTTGTTGCTGGGTATGATAAACTAAAGGCAGATGGAATGTATACTTAAAGGCATAATATTGTGGCAAGACTGCTGCATTGGGGATTGTGCAAACATTCGAATATTGAAGTAGCTGACAAACATTGGAAACTTGAGCCACAAAGCACTATAAAAAATTATGTTTATATCGCATTGGATCACTCATTACCAAGTCAAAAAAACAGATGTGAGAAAACCAGATGTAGTAATCCATGAAAATAATCCAGAAGTAGCAGTGACCAGTGAACTTGTTACACCCGGTGACTACAGTGTCATGTACAGAGAGATGCAAAGTCATCAAATATAAGGATTGGAAGGCATAACTGAGGACACTGTGGAAGAAGGATACCCAGACAGTTCCAATAGTAGTAGGAGCAATGGGGTCTTGTAAAAAAAGAATTTACAATTGTACTTAGATATGTCATAGATACATGTAACTCCATATGACTTGAAGGAGTTGATGCTGTGTACATTGTGAGTGTTGTGAAGAGCACCTCTGGCTAACATCAACAATTGAAACAATACTAATTTCATGAACTTTAATCAGAATTTGACTTAGGAATAGGGTCCATTCCCACCATTGTACTAAAAACTGAAAAGTCTTGAAGAAATTAAAAAAGGAATAATATTGGGATCTAAATGGAGAGATGATAAAATCAGCAAACAAAGGAGAGTCATTTTGCTGGAATTTAATTCATCCTCAAGTCTTGATGAGTAATTTCATGAGGTGGACCCTATTTTTACAAAATCTCACCAAGATGACAGTGATATACAGATAGCATTTTATATAGTATAAATCATGGACATAAGTAGGTTAAAAAATAAAAAAGACAGCTGGCCGCACAAGTCCCAGGATAAAAAAGTGTCCAATGCCAGTAGGTACATTGGTGCCAGGACTGGAAAAATGACAGTATAGAATTATCAAGGCACGGAAACATTCCTACAATGGAGAGGATGGCTCCCCTGTTGTAGAAAAAGTAGTAGTCCAAAAAAACGCACACAAAAACTGATGGGCCAAAAAAAGAGTCATAAAGATGATAGTGTGGACTACTGAGGATAATAAATAAATTATTTATTGTTACTATTATGCAAGAAACCCAGAATTTCTGGATAGAAGATATACAAAAAGGTTAAGGCAGAACTTAAAGGAAAGAAACATTCTTGCACAAGAAAAACTGCCAAAAGATTCAAATGCAAATCTGCATACATTAATACAACAGATTTATAAAAAAAAATTATACAGACCAAGAAACCTTGGGTCATTTGGGAAAAGAAGTGACTAAGGAAGTATGAAAATATGAAGAACAGTTTCCAGAGAGTTTTGAAAGGTATAAACCAGAAACATGGACGTGGCAAAGAAAGAGAGATCTGATATGGTACAATATTTATGCAAAGAAGGAAGCCAAATTAATCAATGCAAAAAAAGCAGCTCTAAAGATATTTGAAGAGAAATACAGTTAAAGGCACCCAGATATGGAAAATTTCACAATGCAAAAAGTAAGAGCACAAAGGGAGAATGCAGAGCCGAAGATTAATAAAGTTGAAGTTAAACAAATGCAAGCGGAAGTTTTGGAATGCCTGCAACTTGAAGGGTTTATTGTAGAAAGTTGAACACAGATTATGTTACAACATGTTGGAACATTAAGTCCTCCAAGAAAGGAGAAACATGAAAAGAGGGAGACATCTGAAGAAGAAATATGGACATGGGAAAGAAAAAGAGATTTAATACGGTGCAGTATTGATGAAAGGAGAAAGGAAAACTAATCAATACAAAAAATGGTGCCAAAGCTATCTGAAGAGAAATACAGGCAAAGGCATCCAGATATGGAAAACTTTACAATACAAAAAATAAGAAAACAAAGTGGGAAAGTAGAAAAGAGGATTTGTAATAGATAAGTTAAAGAAACAGAAACTGAAGTCATGGAAGCTTGTTTCCTGCCTTTCCTGTTAAGTGATCGAGACTGTTTGTAGGCTTCTGAGCCCCCAAGCCCTTCTGTGTTGGAGGGAAGCCTTCTAGCTTAGTTTTGTTTCTTATAACTAACCAGTTTTCTAGTTTCAGCACTCAGATCTGTTTCTTTGAACTCAGCACTTGTTCAGAACTCATTGTAAGCACTACATAAGCTGCAAATTACTACAGCACTCAACTTTCCTCACTTGTCTAGTGGAAAGCAGTTTTTAGTACTTAATAAATAATCACTTATCCAGGCATGTCTAAGGGTCAGCTCCCAGTGATTTCTCCTGTCTACCTGATGAATCTGGGCATCTTGGGGCAATGCAGCAATTGCCTAATGTACACAGACAACCCTCTCCTCCTACCACCCAACACAACAACCTGTGAGAGATGCACTTATATAGCCAAACTGGAAGCAAAGCTCTCTTCACCCAAGACTGGACTAGACAGTCAAGAGGAGAAGGTAAACAATTGCACCACACCACACTCATCACATAGTCCCTCAAAACCTACACCACCAAAACACACACATAGAAACACAAAACACACACCTACATTCGCGGAGGCTCTCAATAAAAACCTGCCCAAGCATCAGGGACATCCAAAGCATAAACACAAGCAAACTCCACCCCTCAACACAACCCAAATGACACATAGCCCACAAACTCAGTGTGCCACTCAACCACAGTCCATAAGCCATAACAACGTACCCAACACTCTAGTCATAGGTGACTCTATAGTCAGGCACACTGATTTTCCACTCACTCAGGTGCCAGTATCCGCCACATAACGCATCCATTCAGGTCACTCCACAATAAGTACAAATATGACACTGTCATTGTCCATGTTGGTGTGAATGACCTGAGACGTACCTCCCTGGACTACATAAAAAGAGACATGGAGGAGCTCTCTGATCTTGTATCCCAGGCAGGTATGACCCTAATCCTGAGTAGCATTCTACCATCACCCAGAATAATACCACAGTACAAGGACAAAATGATTGACTTCAAATATTGGCTAAGCTTCTGGTGTCATTCTAAGGGGATCCAGTATTTGTCTGCCTGGGACATGATCGACAGACCAAGTTGCTTTGCCAGAGATGGCCTGCACCTGTTGCCCTTAGGATTCCGGATGCTGGCTAAGGCTCTTGCCACCCCTATAGTGCCTTTTTTAGGCAAGGTTCAAATGAAAAATTCACCACCGTAACAGGTACAAGCAAGCAAAATCTGAGGGTAATGCTACTCAATGCTAGAAGTCTAAACCTCAAAATGCACTCACTCGAGGCACTCCTTAAAATGGAGAACATTGACATCTGTGCAGTGACAAAGACCTGGTTCAAAGCTCCAGAGAGCACCCTTGCATTACCAGGCTACAATTCATACCACACCTTTCAGCCACCTAACCCAGAATGAAGCACTAAAGGCGGAGGCATGTCCATATTCATTAAGGATATCCACACCTCCAGGCTAGTTGCACAGCATAATGTATCCGAGATTATCCAAGTGCAACTAACTCTGGGCAAGACCGCAATCCAAACTATAGCTTGCTACAGACCCCCCACCATGCCCCAGGATTCACACTCCTCATTTCTTGATACACGGGAAAGTATTAGGGTACAACCCAACACCCTAATAATGGGCAATTTCAACTACCCCACCATTAACTGGGAAAACTACTCATGTACCAACTCTTTTGCTCAACGTTTTCTAGAATTCATAAATTCCAACACCTTGGATGAACTTATTCACACCCCCACCAGGGGCAGCAATATCTTAGACCTGGTCATTACCAACATGGGAAACCGGTGTTCCACACCAGAGGTCAATTCCTCGTTGGTCAGATCCGACCACAAGCTAATCAGCCTAGACATCCACATCCCACCCCCTCCCCCAATTAGGGAAACCATCGTAAAAAACTTCTCCAAAGCCAACTTCACACTTCTTAAGACAGAAGTGTCAAACTTCATGATACCCATGCAGATGGACAATAGAGGTAAGACTGCCGAATCCCACACAAATGCACTTTATAAGCACTTACACGAGTGCATGGATCATGCTATCCCTAATAGAATCAAGATGTTATCCTCCAAAAAAAGGAAGCCAATCTGGTGGTCCTCTGCCATAAACAAACTCTACAACAGAAGAAAGAAACTGTTGCAAAAAAGAGTAAAATCCCATGACTGGAGGAACTCCCTGGTCAAACTCAGTAAGAAGCTGAGATCCCTCATAAAATCCTCCAAATCTAGTTACAAAAACAAAATTGCCACTGACTCTAAAGACAACGACAAAGTAATCTATAGCTATGTCAAGAATCTAAATGGGAGCACTCAGATCTGCTCTGAGTTACAGCACAATGGCACTAAATATACAGAACCAACTGATATTGCCAACATCCTAGCAGATAGGTTCAGTGCTAACTTTACTCCCCTCTCACCACCTAGAGGGCCTATCTCTATACCAGAAGAATGCAAAGTTCCTATAATCACAGCTGCACAGGTAAAAAACACACTCCCCAAAGCCAAGAACACAGTATCCATGAGGCCTGACAATATCCCAGGCTGTGTTCTACATGAACTACAGAATGATCTGGCACCCTACCTAAGTACCATGTTCAATCATAGCCTCACCTCAGGCTTTGTACCCACTGAATGGTGCACCGTGACGGTTATCCCACTCCACAAAGGGGGAGCCACGACGGACCCTGGGAACTACTGCCCCATTAGCCTGACAAGCCTGGTCTGCAAGGCCATGGAATGTATCATCGTGGAACTCATAAACAAAGACATTGGTAATCTCCAAACTCTGGACCCTACCCAGTTTGGATTTGTAAAAGGCAGATCATGTCTCCTAAACCTGATTGACTTCTTTGAAGCAGTCACCAAAGCCATAGATGAGGGTAAAATGGTTCACACAGCTTATCTAGATCTCGCCAAGGCTTTCAACACCATCCCCCACTCTGGAATTATAGATAAGCTCACTAAACTAGGTATAAATCCCTATGTCACAAGATGGGTTGCAAACTGGCTCACGGACAGAACCCACACTGTGAAAGTAGCGGATTCCAAATCCAACATCAGACCAGTGACAAGTGGAGTACCACAGGGTTCAGTCCTGGGTCCTCTCCTGTTTGGCATCTACTTCTCTGAAGTGCAGGCTAACACAGAAGGTCTTTGGCTAACAAAGTTTGCAGATGACTGCAAACTAGGAGCCATAATTGAAACTCCTAACAATGTGGACAAACTACAAAAGGGCCTCACTGAGACAGATACCTGGTGTCAAAGCCATGGCCTGAAGCTCAATGCCAAAAAGTGTATTGTCATTCCCTTTGGTAAAAACTCTGTACCCATGAACTACCACATAGCTGGTAGTCTACTCAATGCCGAAAATGTGATAAGATACCTTGGGACACAGGTGGACAGTAGTCTCTCCTTTGATAATCACATTGCCACAGTGGTCAGGAAATCCATCTATATGGCTCATCTCATCACAAAATGATTCTCATCCAGAAAAATAGAGGTCATTGTTCCCCTCTACTCATCACTCATTAGACCCATTATAGAGTACAACGCCCCTTTTGGTATGTACCTCACAAGACATCTACAACAACTGGAAAGACCACAGAAATACCTCACAAAGAGGATTACTGGCCTCAAACAGATGCCCTATGCAGACCGTCTCAAAAAACTACAGCTTTACTCCATAGCATATCGCCTATTCAGGGGCGATCTCTGCCTAACATACAAAGCTATGTCAAACCCAGAACTGTTGAACATGCTCCACTTAAAGAAATCCCAATCCCTCCGAGCTACACACTGTAGGGACCTAAACCTTGTCACCACAATAAACAGAACATGCTGGAGGGATAGATTCCTGTCTCAGAGACTTCCCATACTCTGGAACAGACTACCTATCTATGTCAAACAGAGCTCCTCATTAGCACTCTTCAAGAAAAATCTTGATGATTGGATGGGAAATGGGAAATTCACCTCGGGGATCACTTATGTGTCTCTGCTCGACAGGGAACAGGAAAATAATTTTCTTGGGTGGCAAAAGCCAGGGTACATTTTTTGGCTAGGCTTGTATGAGCCCTAGGGCTGATAGCCTAGTACCTACCTATGAACCTATGAACCTATAAGTGAAGGATTTAGTGTAGAAATTGTGTAGAAAACAGTGCAGAAAATGTCTGGTAACATCACAGCATAAAACATGAGTCTTGAAATTAAGGAGAAACACGTGGAGTGGGAAATATCTGATCAGTTGCCATATGAAGAAACTTTGAAGCCTTCAGTAGGAAACCAGTACAAAATTTCAGTTGGAGTTGCACAACAGGGGAAGGAACAGGAAACAGTAGTAACTCTGATGCAGTCAAAGTTATGGATTGATAGGCTAGTGAGTTCCCATATGAAAGAGTAACAGATGACACAAGATGAAGCTGAAGAGAATATTTCACAGGAAGATGTTCTGGAACATTCTGCAGAATGACCGCAGGAAACAGTGGACAAAGAATGTGCTCTTAGTTTAGAAGAAAATTACCTAAAGGAAAAGTTGCTTGATTTAATAGAGATGGATAGACATATTAAAATTAGTGAAAAAAATATATTACAGAAAGTCAAAAAGACCAAAACATTAAATGTTTGATAAAACAAATGAACACAGTAATCAAGACTGGTCACAGAAATGCATGCATTATATCAGAAATAAATAGGATATATTACTGTGCAGCTAAATTAATAACAGATAAAGTTTTATCACAGAACACAGGGTAGTAAGGGAAAGGAAGGGATGAAATCAAATGCCATCACGGAAGTACTGAATAGAGAAAACTATAAAGCAATTAAGATAAGAAATGTTGTTGTTAGAAGACTACAGAAGAGGGAACAGATCAACAAAAATACTTAGAAAGATAGACATGATAAAAGCAATGCACGGTAACAGAAAAGACCAAGATCTAGCATACATTATTGCAAATAAACAAAGATATCAGCACAGGCAGAAAAACTTAGAAGATATGCAAATAAATAGAAAGGAAAAGTTCAAAATAAGAAATTCAGTGATGACACAAAAAAGTTTTATAGTGAATTGGGAAACAAGGCCTAATGAATAGAAACACCACAAAAAAAAAAAAAAAAGATATATTTTGGAGAAATATCTATGAAGATCCTGTGGAACATTACAAAGATGCTGAATGAATATAAGAAGTAAAAGAAACAGTCATCATCTTCTTTCGGCTTTTCCCGTTGGGGGTCACCACAGTGAATAATCTGTTTCAATTTATTCCTGTCCTCTGCATCTTGCTCTGTCACACCAACCACCTGCATGTTCTCTCTCACCACATCCATAAACCTTATCTTAGGCCTTCCTCTTTTCCTGTTACTTGGTAGATTCATCCTTAGCATCTTTTTCCCAGTGTACTCAGCATCCCTCCTCAGCACATGTACAAACCAACATAATCTTGCCTCTCTGGCTTTATCTCCAAACCTTCCAACATGGGCTGACCCTCTAATATACTTATTCCTGATCCTGTCCACCCTTGTCACACCCAGTGCAAATCTGTAACTCTGCCACATCCAGCTCTAACTCCTGCCTTTTTGTCAATGCCACTGTCTCCAACCTATATAACATAGCTGGTCTCACTACCCTTTTATAGACCTTCCCTTTCACTCTTACTGGTACCCGTCTGTCACAAATCACTCCTGACACTCTTCTCCACCCACTCCATCTTGCCTGTACTCTCTTCTTCACCTCTTTTCCACACTCACCATTACTCTGAACTATTGATCCCAAGTATTTAAACTCATCCACTTTCACCACCTCTACTCCTTGCATCCTCACCATTCCTCTATCCCCCCTCTCATTCACACACGTATATTCTATCTTAGTCCTGCTGACCTTAATTTCTATTCTCTCTAGAGCATATCTCCATATCTCCAGGGTCTCCTCCACCTGTTCCCTACTCTCACTACAGATAACAATGTCATCTGCCAACATCATAGTCTATGGGGACTCCTGTCTGATCTCATCTGTCAACCTGTCCATCACCATTGCAAATAGGAAAGGGCTCAGAGCTGATCCTTGATGTAATCCCACCTCCACCTTAAACGCATCCATCACTACCACAGCAGACCTCACTGCTGTCACACTACCCATGTACATATCCTATAACACTCTTACATACTTCTCTGACACTCCCAACTTCCTCATACAATACCACAACTCCTCTCTAGGCACCCTGTCATATGCTTTCGCTAAGTCTACAAAAACACAATGCAACTCCTTCTGACCTTCTCTGTACTTCTCCATCAACACTCTCAGAGCAAACATCACATCTGTAGTGCTCTATCCCGGCATGAAACCATACTGCTGATCACTAATCATCACATCCCTTCTTAACCTAGCTTCCATTACTCTTTCTCATAACTTCATGCTGTGACTGATCAATTTAATCTCTCTCTCTAGTTACTACAGCTCTGCACATCACCCTTATTCTTAAAAATCGGTACCAAAACACTTTTTCTCCATTCCTCAGGCATCCTCTCACTTTCCAAGATTTCATTGAACAATCTGGTTAAAAACTCCGCTGCCATTTCACCTAAACACCTCCATGCTTCCACAGGTATGTCATCTGGGCCAACAGCCTTTCCATTCTTCATCCTCTTCATAGCTATCCTTACTTCCTCCTTGCTAATCCATTGCACTTCCTGATTCTCTATCCCCACATCATCCAACCTTCTCTCCCTCTCATTCTCTTCATTCATCAACCCCTCAAAGTACTCTTTTCATCTGCTCAACACACTCTCCTCACGTGTGAGTGCATTTCCCTCATTATCCTTTATCACCTTTACGTGCTGCACATCTTTCCTAGCTTGATCCCTCTGTCTAGCCATTTGGTACAGGTCCTTTACTCCCTCCTTAGTGTCCAACCTTTCATACAACTCTTCATATGCCTTATCCTTAGCCTTTGCCACCTCTCTCTTTGCCATGTACCTCATCTCCTTATACTCCTGTCTACTTTCTTCATCTCTCTGACAATCCCACTTCTTCACCAGCCTCTTCCTCTGTATACTCTCCTGTACTTCCTCATTCCACCACCATGTCTCTTTGTCATCCTTCCTCTGTCCAGATGTCACACCAAGCACCTTTCTAGCCATCTCCTTTACTAGCTCTGCTGTAGTTACCCAGCTATTTGGTAACTCTTCACTGCCAGCCAGTGCCTGTCTTAACTTATCCCTGAACTCCACCTCACAATTACCCTTTTTCAATTTCCACCATTCCTTGGTGCTGCCCTCACAGTCCTCCTCCTCCTCTTCTTGATCACCAACGTCATCCTACAAACCACCATCCTATGCTGCCTAACTACACTTTCCCCTGCCACCACTTTACAGTCTCCAATCTCCTTCAAACTGGCCCTCCTACATAAGATATAATCCACCTGTGTGCATCTTCCTCCACTCTTGTACATCACCCTATGCTCCTCTCTCTTGTTAAAATATGTATTCACCACAGCCATGTCCATCCTTTTCGCAAAATCGACTACCATCTGACCTTCTGCATTCCTTTGTTTAACACCATACCTACCCATCACTTCCTCATCCTCTCTGTTCCCTTCACCAACATGCCCATTGAAATCTGCTCCAATCACCACTCTCTCACCCTTGGATACAGTCATCACCACTTCATCCAAGTCACTCCAAAGTTTTTCTTTCTCATCCATCGCACACCCAACTTGTGGAGCATATGCACTAACAACATTCATCATTACACCATCAATTTGTATAGTATATGAAATCGGATAAAGTAACAGCCAGAAAAATTGAAACATAATTAATAAAATCTCCTAACTGGAAAACCACAGACCCAGATACAGTAGCTAACTTCAGGATGAAAGTATTGTCACCTTCACATGAAGATTTAGCCCTGAGTAAGAACTATTTGTATGTGCAGGTCAAACAGATGCCAGCTTGTTAACAGCAAAAAAAAATGATACTCCTTAAGACTGAACCTGCAAGATAGCCTAAAACCTATAGACCAATAACTTGCCTTTTGATAATGTATAAACTGTACACTGGAATTGATGCCAACAAAGTTTACCGTCATTTAGAAGAAAACTCAACTGTGGCAATAGAACAAAAGGGTTACAAAGAAAGTCATATGGAGCATGGGATCATTTGTTGTTAAAGTCATAATGGAAAATTGTAAAAAAGAAGAATCTAAGTATGGCATGGATAGACTATAAAAAAGCAAAGCATCCCACATTCATGGGTAAAGAACTGCTTACAAATGTATAAAATACACCCTACATTGATCAATTATATTACAGTGACCATGAAACAGAGGCAAACCACTTTGTAGCTAAGCCATGATAAAGGACAAATTATTATCCCACGGATAAATATTCCACGGTGACTCTTTGTCACCATTGCTCTTTTGCCTTGCACTCCTTAACCCATTAAATTGTCGACTTAACAGATTAGTTCATGTTACAATTTGGCTTCCAGTAAACAACAAAGTGTAAAGACTTTTCATCTTCTTTGTGTTGATGATTTAAAACTGAATAGTTCATCACATGTGGAAATGAAAGCATAACCGCAAGTAGTCAAAACTTTCTCAGATAATATAAGGCTAATTTGGTCTTGATAATTGTGTAAAAGCAACTTTTAAAGCAGGAAAGCTTTAAAGCCAAGACAATATCAGTCTGGGACAGGAATGTGACATAAAGGAACTTGAGCAGGAGGGAGTATATAAATATTCGGGAACTGATGCAGGACTGACAATAAAACATGAACAAATGTGAATAAATCTTAGAAATGAATATTGAAGAAGACTAAAATTAATACTGAAAACAATGCTGACATCTAGGAACAAAGTCCAAGCTATAAACCAATTTGCTCTTCCTGTTCTAAATTACAGTTTTGGGATGACTGACTGGCCCCAAAAGGTATTGTATCAGTTGGACAAGAAAACAAGAAAAATAGTTCACACTTAAATGATTTATTTAAAGAGGCATATGCCAAGATTATATATCCCTGTTCTGAAGGAGATATGGGCCTCCTCTAAACTGATTACATGTATAGATCTGCAATCGTAGGACTGCATACCTATCTCCTGACCTCACAAGATCCAAACATAGTGGAAGTTTTAAAACATGAGGAGAACAAGTCTAAGATGTCTGCCCTGCTTAATTTAGCAAAAGCATATTGGTGTTAAGCAAGAATGGAAATCAAAACAAAAGTAGACAAAAATAAGGCAGTAAGTGAATGTGCCAAAAACAAAAGAAAGTATACAAAGAGAAGGATGAGATGGGAAGAAATGTGGAAAAGGCAAAAATATAGTTGAAAGTTCAGAAAACTCCTGGAAGTTCAGGATTTGATGCAGGAATGGTTAAGGAGAAGTGAATTTAAACCGAAAGACAAAAGGTTAATATTGGTGGTCCAAGATAGTGGACTACGTACATGTTGGTTTACAAAGTCCATTGAACATGTCAGAAAAAGAAACAAATGCAGATTTTGTAAAACATAATTGGAAACAGTCACACATCTTGTGGCTGGTGGTGATATACTAATAGTAGAAGGATTGTATACTGAATGGCATAATAATGTGGCAAGACTGTTGCACTGGGGATGCAAACATTATAATATTGAAGTAGCTGAAAAGCATTGGAAATATGAGCCATGAAGCATTATAAAAAAGGATGAAGTTTATATCACATGGGATCACCAGCTGCCAACAGTTAAAAAAATTGATGTAAGAAAACTAGATATAGTAGTCCATGAAAAGAAGACAAAAGTAGCATTGATCATTAAAATTGCTACACCCAGAGATTACAGGGTCTTATGTGCAGAGACACAAACTCATAAAATACCAGGATTTGAAGGCAGAAACGAGGGCAATGTGGAAGGATACCCAAACTTTTCAAACAGTAGTATCAGCAATGGGTCTCAAAAAGAAGAATTTACAATCATATGTAGATATGCTACTGAAACATCTATATGAATTGCAGAAGGAGTCATTTCTGTCCGCAGTTCGGGTGCTGCAAAGAGTACTTTTGGCTAACTTCAAATATTGAAACAATACTAATTTCAACTTTAATCATACTTTGGCTTAGGAATGGGCTACATTCCCATCATGATATTAGAAGGCCAAAAGATTTGGATAAATTAAACCATGAAATAATGCTTTAGAATTAGTGGAAAAACAGGAAATCTCTTATTTGTATTGCAATATGTGGAGTGTATTTTTTATATCTGAAACTCAGGGAAAAATAACCTTGTTATATCACGTTTTATACATCCATCTTATTGCTGAGGTTCACATTACCATATACAAGGCAACCAGCACAGAAGTGCATCAGAAATCAGCTGACAGATTTAGAAGCTGTTAATCCACTTTACACTGTAACATGTTCTGTGACAGAGTGAAGTGTCTAGCAGCTTTAAAAGTTGTTGTCTGATTAGATATGCATTTGGCTTCTGGCTACCATTTGTTTGGCAGAGCTTGATGGTATTACGGTTTTAAAGTTGTTAGTTGGCACTGCCACTTTTTACAAGTAGTGCGTTGGGGCAGCAAAACATCCCCACATATTACAAAGAATTGTGATCATCTCTCAATATATGAGCATTTGATAATGTGTTTTTCAGATGGAGTCAAGAAATTTACCTCTCAAATTTTACTCTGGAGTTGACACACTGGCAAACATAGAATATCTTTACTGATCTCAACAGAGCTTTTGAAAGTGTGGACTATCACATACTACTAAGAAAAGTTAGAATTCATTGATTTACCCCAAATAAGATATTCTGGATCAGCAATTAACTAACGATCAGGACTTTCGGGGCCCTCTCCAATAGTACAGTTATGGAAGAAAGCATTTTGATTTCTGGTGTGTCTGGGGGGGTCTATTATGTGTCCATCATTAATCACTCCTTAATTTGATAATGCTAACTAAAGTGAGGTGGTTCTACAGCCAAATAAGAATGGTAAAAAGATTTCTGCAAGTTATTCCACTGGTTCAGTAAAAAAATACCTCCCACTGAATGCCTGTAAAACTACATTCATGCTAGATGTAAACCTTCGGTAGAAAGGAACAAAGCCATGACTATGACCTAAATGAACTGCCAGCTGGATCACTGAGCTCATTTAGAGGCATAAGGTATAAAGGTGGCAGCAAATATTAGGCTGGTGTCACTTAATGCTAAGAGAGGTATGAGCTTGCCAAAAGTCTGCACTTAGGGAGTTCCCTAAACTGTGGCATTATTACAGTCTAACAAAGCACTAATAAGCTGCAGCAGGTAAATAAAAACATTCTCCTGTAGCAATATACATACAGAAGAAAGATGACGTTCAGTTACACAATCATGGACTTTTAATAAAATTCAAAAACAAAAAGGCATACACACTTTTGTATTCTAACCAAGCCATCTCAGATATTTAAAACTCAGACTTCATAAACTATATATATATATATCTTTATCTATCTATCTACGACTTCATACACATGCTCAACCACATTCTTAATTAGTGCTTCAGACTCCTCATTTTTACCATTGGCATAAAAATGCATGTTTCAATAAATCCTGTTTAGGCAGTGGCATTTAACATAATAATACAGCTATATTCTTTATGTTATGTCTAAATTGCAGTATAACCCATTCTTGTAATTCAAATGTACTTATTCTAGAACAATAAAGTATGGTCTGAGCCCAAGTTCAAACAATCCTAGTAAGTGCATAATTAGGATTACCTTTTTTATGTCATTTGCATGCTCACTATTATGAAACTATACTTCCTGTTGGTTTTACCTGAGACCACATTGGACTCTGAAAATATATGGTCAGATACTGCATCAAAGATAGAGAAAAAAATCGAATTTATTATATTATTATTTATTTTTATTTGTTAACTGGGTTGATCGTCTGGTACAAGACCCTTTTCAGCCATTACTGGGGCCAAGAGGCAAAAACAATAGTACTAGTGTTACAAACATACATAGGAAATTAACAGAGATGCATACAAAATATATGCAAAAAAAGCTAACAGTTTATATACATAATTCAGGGGGTGTGGCTTCCAAGATCACATATGGAGGAATGCTTAGTGGCTTGCTCCCCTGGAAAAAGAAAGATTTATTTTTGTTATTCACTTCATGGTTTTTTGAGTTGAATTTACATAAAAGTTTAAATCAAAATACAATTAGTTGACCAAAGTGGTGCAAAATAATACAGCCTGGCAGAATGCTAATAGGACTAAAGGTGCTAGATGCAGTTTGGATCAG
This sequence comes from Protopterus annectens, assembly GCF_019279795.1. Classification (NCBI taxonomy): domain Eukaryota; kingdom Metazoa; phylum Chordata; order Ceratodontiformes; family Protopteridae; genus Protopterus; species Protopterus annectens. The sequence continues at coordinate 1,893,423,012 of NC_056733.1, read as the reverse complement.
AGTACATTTTTATTGTGTTTTCACTATTTGTGTCCTGGGTCTTTATGGATAGGTATGACTTTTGATATAAAATAATACAGTTGCTAGGAGTTAAGGGACAGCTGGATGGATGAATTAGGCAAGTTCATGCATTGGTTCATTTTCCATCTAAAATATTTTAGGTTGTAAGTTTAGAGATACAGCATGTTGTACAAATAATTTTGCACAACTTTGCTTTGAGCAAAACAAAATGAAAGACAAGTGGTCATGGTTTCTTGTTTAGACCTTTATAATATTCTGAGGAAGGTGCGAATGTGGTCTAGCAAAGCATACTTACAGAAGGACAGTGCAACAAATGGCATGGCACGACTTTTAAACTGTGCACAGTTTAAGCTGTATTAAGGATAAGACTGGCCAAGGGAAAGGGGAGATAAGGTGTAGTTTATTTAAGAGCAGTAAACAATTTTTACAGTACATTTGACAACACATTGTTTATGTGAAGGAGTAGATGTGCTCTGTGTTATGCAGGACAGCTGAGGATAATTTGCTTTGCAAAGGTTTTAGGCATTTCAAGCTAGAATACCCTAATTTATTGTGTAAACTCTATGGGCACTAAGATTATAAGAAGGAAAATCATGTTAAAACATTTATATTTTACCTGTATTGATCATTTTTGAGAGGACTCTCTAAAAAGGAATTTAAATGAAGATAAGAAATAACTGACCAAATTTCTTCACAAAACTCAGACTTTGTGAAAGCTCCCTGGGAACTTCCAGCCCACCAAAATAATAAGAGGGGTCCCAGACAGTCAATTTTAAATACTAATATACATGTATACATGAAGATTTGGAACTCTAGTCTGATGGAGGTTGTTCTACTAAATGGGAGTTGGTGGTGTTCTGGATGGTAAACAACAAAGGAAATGAAGACTTTGAGATCAAAATACAGACACTGCATGACATCTGTGCTGCTGCTAACGGATAACAATCATCATTAAAATGCACTGTTGCTGAATGGCATCTTGATATTTATATATTATAAGATATAGGCGAGTGGGCGTTAGAAAGACATGCGTTGAATGGGCGTGTCTTCATTGAAGGTTGGGCATCGGGCTGGCAACTCAACACCATAAAAACCAACTGCCAATCATTAGCGGACCGGATTTCTGCTGTGGCGACCCCTAACCTGGAAAAGCCGAAAGACAAACAACAACAACAACAACAACATAAGATATAGGGAAGGAAACTACAATTATGTAAAATCTTGCCATAATGGTAGATGTCCTTGCCTTCCCTACTGCAGGATTCTTAACAGATGGGATTCTGTGCCATGGAAGCTTGAACATCCGGACAGTCTACCAAAGCCTACTTGTTGCTTTCAAAAGGTACACCGAACGTCTCCCAAACACTCTTTGCATAGTGTAGGGCATAAAGGTGATGTTCAGGCCTACCATAAACAGAACTGATTGCCACAGTAGGAACAGAGTCCAAGAAACCCAAGAGGTAACCTGTACATGCAGGAAGGCAAAAGACTAGGGGGATGGAGGAAGGAAGTGAATACTGCAGCAGTGAAGACAAGGACATTTATCATTATGCTAAGATTTTACACAACTGTACTATGTCCTTACATTCACTGCTGCAGTATTCTGAACAGACTGAGAGTGTCAAACCTCAAGAGGAAACTTGTGAGGGGGAACGTGCAGAAGAGCCCCTAAAAAGCTATGAAGAAAGTCATTAGCAAAACCAAACTTAGCTCTAGAGATACCATCCAACTTGTAGTGCTTGGTAAAGGTATGCACAGAAGTCCAGGTAGCTGCTTCAAGAATAGAATGAATATGTAAGCCCTTTGAAAAAGACATCCAAAGAAGCCACAGCTCATGTAGAATGAGCCTTAACTGAAGAAGGAAGGCTCCTGCTATGAAAAATGCAACAGAAGGAAATAGCCTTAGAAATCCAAGAAGAAATAGTTTGCTTGGATACAAGTCCCAAAGATCTAGGATGAAAAGAAACAAATAATTGATCAGATTTTCTAATAGCATTAGTCTTATCCAAATAAACCCTGAGTTGTTTATGCACATCCAAAGTATACAGCACTCTCTCACTGTCAGATTGCGGACAGGGAAAAAAGTATGCAGATTAATAGACCGATTCACTGACAGCTCACTAACCACCTTAGGCATAAAAAAAGGGTTAATGTGCAAGACACCCTGTCTTCATGAAAGACCAAAAAAAGGAAGACATAAGGACCTGCAACTCAGACACCCACCTGGCAGAAGTAAGAGCTAAAAAAATAACAGTCTCCCATGAACAATGTAGCAATAAAACCAAAGCACCATGCTCAAAAGGAGCCTGAGTCAATTTCTCCAAAACAAAATTAAGACTCCAGGGAGGAAGAACTGGCTTCCTGGGAGGTCTAATATTAAGGACACCTTTAAGAAATTGTTTCACCTCAAATCTAGAAGCTAACAGAGGAGAAAAAGGCAGAAAAGTGATGAGAGCTGATAAGTGGGCCTTACTAGAGGAATAGGTCAAACCAGCATTGAGCATCTCACACAAATAAGAGAGAACCAAAGGAGCATCCACAGGAAGTGGGTCCAGGTTACAGGGGAGACCAAATAGAAAACTTCTTCTGTTTGGATAAGCAGGATTTCCTAGTACTACTAAGTTTCTTGGCCTTCTGCAGGACTTGTAGCAGATCCTCAGAAAAAAAAGTGTCTGTGAGGAATCAAAATCCTATCACCACAGTGTCAGTTGAATTGAGGGCAGTTAGGGATGGGTGAGAGATCCATTGTCTTATGTTATTAGATCCATCCTTTGAGGTAACTTGGGATGATTGCCCCTGTCTAGATGCAGAAGTAGAGGGAATCAGTGCTGTTGTGGCCAAAAGGGAGTCACCAACAAGATTCTGGGAGCATCCTGTTAAATGTTGAAGAAGACTTTCGGAAGACTGGCAGCAAAAAAGTTCTGATTATGGTAGGCTTGAACATCACTTTTATGCCCTATGCTATGCAAGGAGCATTTATGTGACATTTGGCGTACCTATTAAAAGCAACAAGTAGTCTTTGGTAGACTGGCTGGATGTTAGGGTTTCCACAGCAGGGAATCCCTTCTGTTATGAATACTGCAGCAGTGAATGTAAGCACGTCTAGTGATAGAGCAAGAGTCATTATCTATTTTGGGGGAATCAGCTTTGATCCTTTGAATATGATATGTGTTCAGGCCTTGTTAATTCCTTGTTTGCAAGCAGTTAAAATTTTTATTTGGCTTGTTACTGGACCAGATAAGTCCTTGGTTATTGATTTTTCATACCAATAATAAATTTGTAGATTGATTAATATTTATACATTAACAGTTCTTGGTTTACATAGCATGCGGAAAAGCTAAAGCCATGATTGACTGACTTTGTTATATCTTGGGGATGATTTTGTTAAATCCGGGGGGGACACTTTAAGAAGAAGAAGAAGAAGAAACAATGTTAGATTTTATAAATCAATATAAGACTATTTTTGATTGGTTAGCTAGATAGCAGATGGTTACAGTTAAATAAAGGCTTGTTTTAGCATTTGTTTATTTGAGTGTAAGGGATACTTGCTGGAAACAGGACCTTCAGATTATGGTGCTTTAGTAGTGCAGCTGTATGTTTTAAATGTATCTTGAGGAATAGACAGGGGTGAATAAAATGAAAACAGATTATTTTAATACATTAACTATATCATGTTGTTTCATTTAGAGCAGAACTTATTAAAAATGTATGTGCAGCAAATGTAGATGTGAAAAATGAACAGACATCATAAAACTTCTGTACTGTCCTATAACGGTAGTACTGAAGCTGGAAAAGAAGACTGCTACAATATTGTTTCAAATAAAATATCAAAATGACCAGTTAGCACTCAGAAAATGGACGTTTAATAAAAATCCACATTTTTAATGTGTTTTTAATGTAGATTTTTTATTAAACTTCCGTTTTCCAAGTGCTAACTGGTCGTTTTGATATTTTGGTATTTTTTACATTCCAGTGCCGGTTTGGAGCTTGTTGTTTTTATTTATATTGTTTCAAATAAATACATTTCAGGATTATCAGGAAAATGTGAAACAATAGAAATGCCAAAACAGATATCAAAAACAAGGGAAAAGGAGTGATTTACTGTCATTGTGTATGCACATGGAAAAGAGAGATAGTTGAACAGAATGTTTTCTTGCTACAGACATTTATTTTGTCCCTATCAGTTTTGACAAGTTAAGGGGGTACAGTATTAAAATTGTTCCCTAAAGCTTGGTGAAGAAGGAGGAGATGGGAATAAAGTCACTGCTGTTATAATGAATAACATAGTTGCTGCACAAAATGTGCATCCCTTAGTATTTTAGAGTTGCACCTCGCCTTGATATTTATTAATAGTGATTCTGTACTGGGGAGAATAAAATCATTAGTTATTATAAATTCATAGGGTTTTGGAAATTGAAGGAATTTCTGTTATTATTGAATGAATAGCTTAATTACCAACTGACCCTGACCCTAACCTAACCCCTAAGGTCTCACTATCACTAATCGGACACTCACCTGACCAGCTCTCTAACCTAACTAACTTAACTCAAAATTTTACCAACCCCAATATTTGCTAGCCTTTGCATACTCACCTAACCCAACCCTAACCCCTAACCTAACATAACCTCCCTTTTCATAAAAAAACCAACCACGACTAAGCCCCCCACCACTAACAGACCCCAACAGCCACAGGGCTACTCATGCAAAAAGCCTCAGTTTTTGAGTTTGTTTTTTTTCATTTTTTTTGTTCAGAATTTTTTTTTGGGCTTTTTGGATTTTGGGATCTTTTTTTTTTTCTTTTCAGTTTTCAGGATTTCAGATTTTTTCAGCTTCAGCTTTTTCAGGGGAACCCTTAATAAGTATAGGGACTATAGAAACTAATCTTTATCTTTTTAATCAACATTCTAATATATATAAGCCCACAATGCTATAAAACGTGTTTCTGTATATATGGAAAGGGAAGGATAACTGCATGTTAGTAGAGTGGTTACATATTTCACTGATTAAATTAATGGCATTTACATTACAGAAAAGGATACAAGTGTAACTCCAACATATATCTTTAGAACTTTGTGGTTTAAATTTTTTTCTGATATTAGTACATTATTGCGGATAGTAAATAAGTACTAAAATGGGGTTGTGATGTTTTTGTGATCTATCAAGACATAGAAACAAAGTATCACATATGCCATTGTTTAAAACCTGCTTACATTTGGAAAAATAATATATTTGCTGGATAAAATATGTATATTCTCAAGCAGTTTTAAAACCTCTGATGAATGGACATATAGGGCAAAAATGTATGTATCTTGTCTGGGATACGGATTCAGTATGTTTCAGAATACGCAAGAAAATGATGGCTTCTTTTCATTCAGGTGATTTTTTTCCCAATCTATTTGCCTGTTCCTAGATATATGTGTGTGTGTGTGTGTGTGTGTGTGTGTGTGTGTGTGTGTGTGTGTGTGTGTGTGTGTGTGTGTGTGTATATATATATATATATATATATATATATGTGTGTGTGTGTGTGTGTGTGTGTGTGTGTGTGTGTGTGTGTATATATATATATATATATATATATATATATATATCTGTGTGTATATATATATATATATATATATATATATATATATATATATATATAAATATATATAGTTTTGTATTACTATAAATAGAATTGCTGTCACAAGCACTGGAATTATCTTTATATTATCTAGAATTAAGCATCAGCCTGGATAAATATATGAACAATGATTTTAATAGCTATATATATGTAGGAGATACATTTGAAAAACATCATCTTCAGTTCATGGTTATTAATTTTGGATCTGAAGAAATAATAAAGCTTCAATTGAAGGACAGGTATAATGAAATTAAATAAATAGAGATGCAGGGAGGATTTTTCATATGGCTTTTGTAAAGAAAGTTTTGGGTACTGGTGTGCAGTTATTGAAGGGTATTTTATTTTCTACTCATTCCTTCTGCAAACACTCTGTGTATCATAATTTAATGCACTAAAAGCTAAATAAATATACCCTAAAAGTCATATAAAATGTAACAACAGCAATCTTCATTTTTAACAACCTTTCTTTAAACTTGTTTGTATTTTAAACAGTTTATTCATCTGGTAAAGTCCATTGAGAACGTAAGTGTTAATACACTGACTGTTTTAGAGGAACCTGTTGGAATGCACTGTTTAATAATTTTACATACAGATATTGATAGAAATAGAAAATATCAATATATCACCGTCTCATTACAGGAATTATTCTTCTTGAAGGCTAGAGGGTCATAAGCTTGAAAATTGAAACTATGAGCCTAGTGCATCTCAAAAACTGTGAATAAGGAATGTGTAAACATAAACGTATGAACACAAATGTATCATATGAAGCCCAAAATGTTATACAATGTGTTTGTGTCAAAGCAGGCTATGTGTAAACGATACATTTAGTATAGTATCAGAAATGTGCTGTTGTGCTTTCATTATCTTCCTATTAATCAAGTAAAACAGACAATGATGCCTCATTCAGGCCTAACCTGACATTACTGCCTGGTTACATGAGTTGCTTAGAGTCATACAGCTAGCAAATGCACACAGAGAGAATCTAACTCTTTAAAATAAAATAAAGTTTGTTCGTAGTTCTTAGCCTCATGCCTGTGCACTAAACTGCCATACAGTATGATTTAGGGTGGAATGTTCAAGAACGAAGCTGTGCCTGAAATTAGGTTAAAAACAAACTTGTGGTTTTATTTCCCACGTTTAGTGATGCTAGCTAATAAAATGATGAATGTCACATTATATATGCCTGCACTTGCTGTGAACAATGTCTGCACTATCAGAGAAGCTTTACTCTCCTAAAGTAGACTTTGTTCTAAACTTTTGTTTCTTTTGAAAGTGCTAGAAAATGGTCTTCAGTCTGACTGCAGAAAATTTAATAACCTGTGTGGTGTCTGAAATTTCATGCCAAGACACACTTCACGATATGTGCTAAAAGCTTAGCCTCAGCAACAGTCCAGGCTCTTAGCAACCAGCTCCTTTCACTGAGCAATACAGTACTAAGGTGTTAGATGAAAGAATTTAAGCTGCTGAGCTGTGAATTGCTGGCTTTGCTGTGCTGGAAAAATGGAACTGTCAGTGCATTTGTACCCTCAGTTCATTCAAGGTGGGAGTGCAAGTAAGAAAGAAAGTATATGAGGCAGTAATGGAGCACCAGCAGCTGTGTGCATGGTGACTTCTTACTGTTTGTCGACCTGACTAAATGGTGCACTACTGGGAGTGCGTGGTGGGAAGCAGTAAAAACATATTACTGTAACTGTTATGGCTGTTGACAGTCCAAATTGTTCCTTTCTCAGGGAAACAAAAAAGCTAGGTAGGACATTCAAAGCACAGTCTGCAATGTAAATCTAAGGGGTCTATATCATGTAATCGAAGTTTTATCATTTCTAACACTATATGGTCAAAACCATATGTTCGAAGTTGTAAAACTTCAAATACGGTTAAAAAAAATAAAAATAATAAAAAGCTTACCTGATGGCTTTAAGCAGGGGGGAAAGCCCCCCTGCACCCCTCACAACCCCTGCTCTTTAAATATACCAACTCCGAGACTGCACTTCAGTGCAGTACAGTGCGGAAAGAGAGGATTTCCCTTTACTATACTGTAGCGTGATCTCAGAGTTGGGTGCTTTTACCCGTCAGGTAAGCTTTTTATTATTTTTATTTTTTTTTTACCGTAATCAAAGTTTTACAACTTCGAACATATGGGTTGAACATATAGTGTTCGAAGTTATAAAACTTTCATTACGTGATATAGACCCAAATCTGGGTAAAAGTCACCTCTGATTGCAGTATAGCTGTTCATACTATATAATGCAAACCAGCATTATGGGACATATGCATGTTACTTCAGGAAGCTTCTATTACTGTACAAAATACATTCAAGAAAGAGAATCAGGAAAAACACAACAACATGTTTTAACATTTCTCAGGGGATTATCAGTGTGTTGTAATTAAAACATGAATAAGCTAGGACCTGGACAGTGATTACACCAGAATACATGATTACACAATGAAAAATACATATCAGTAACAAATATAAGAGGGGAAAAAAACGAGTTAAGGATTAGACATGTGATCTCAAACAGTTATGCTAAATGTTGGTACAAAGTTATTTCATCAGGATCTGTTTATGTTTTCTGTGATTTTTTTTTCTTGTATAGCACACGTCAACTTCTTTGCTCAAGACTTCCAGATGAACTTAGAATTAAAAAGACCCAAAATCATGGACAATTTTTAATATTACTTTAATTCACTTAAAACATTAGTAAAACAACATGTTTTCCAGCAGCATGCTTTTTCTGAACAATAAGAAGTAGGAAACTTCCGGTGTCGCAGTGGTACAGTGGTAGCATTGTTGCCTCACAGCAAGAGGTTCTCTTGTTTGATTCTCGACTGGAGTGCCTTCTGTGTGGAGTCTGCATGTTCTCCCCGCAGTCAAGTGGCCTCTGAAACACATGTGTGAATGGGCATGCCTTTGCTGAAGGTTGAGCATCGGGCTGGCAACTCAGCACCATAAAAAAATCTACTGCCAATCATTAGCGGACCGGAGTTCCGCTGTGGCAACCCCTAACCGGGAAAAGCTGAAAAGGCAAACAAGAAGTAGGAAACTCAAATGTCTGACATTCTTGGCTGACTGTAGTTGTCAGTGATTTACCAGAAACTTACAAAAATAGTTCAAGTAACAGAGTGAAAATATGATGTTCTGCAAAATCAGGAACAGTTGAGATTTATGTCTTAATAGTATAAACAAAGGGATACTGAACTCTTAAATAGGGTTGTGCACTTAGTACATTTTCTGCTTTTTAAAATATTCAGATTAAGCAATAAGAAAACAGTCAAGCAATGAAAAAAAAGGTAAAAAACAAAAACTTGTGATATTCCATAATAAACACAGCATAACTCAAAGAAATGTGTTTGACCTACTATTTAAATTGTATTTCTAAGCCCTTATGGCATTAATGGTGTAGCAAAAAGACACCTCAAGTGTAAGCAGTTAAAAAAACAACAATGTAGGAACAGAAAGACTGACAAAGTAGTTTCTTCACGAAGGCAGATAATTTACATCACAGTATTTCATGCACACTAACTGCTAAATGCCAACAATCACAAATGGAAATATCTCTTAAGTTTGCAGCGATTCTGATAGTTCTCTTAAAATATGTTTGCCTTCTGGTCTTCAGCCATTGCAGCAGAATTTCATAGTTGTTCTATGCAACACATGCATTAGTTTGGAGACTACTACACATTTTACAGTTTCATTTTGTTGTTCATTTTCATCTTTATGTTTTACTCTGTACATTATAACTTTCTGTATGTATTAAAGGACAAGTAACCTACAGGTGGCCTATGCCGTTCAATTTAATACACACCATTTCATACATTTTACTATTATACCTATATTCACCACACTGAAAGCATCTATTTTTTTAACCATCTTTTATCAAGTGATTACTAAGGGCTATCCCCAATAATTAACAGAACCCTTCTTTATCCAGTTTTAATAACTACACTTGGAAAATATTGCTATGGATTGCAGAAGGCTTACGTTATTGTTGAAGCTTTGACTTCAAAGGCCTGTGCATAGAAGAAAGCCTTTCCAATTCAGAGACTTGTCTCCCACTATGGTTTACCCCTCACAAGGCCCATAGTATGGAGACCAGTCTCACTGAAGAAGCTGAATGTCAGAGAGGTGGTCCGGAGAAATGATTAATGTTAACTAGCAATGTACTTTCACCTAGAAATCATGTCTGTATTCAATAAACTTGGGAGAGGGATCCAGATAATTGCTCTGCCAAGTTAATATTTTCTGTAATTGGAAGAAGTGAATCCCATCATTTGATGGAGTTCACTCACTCACTCACTCACTCACTCACTCACTCACTCACTCACTCACTCACTCGCTCACTCACTCACTCACTCACTCACTCACTCACCCACTCACTCACTCACTCACTCACTCACTCACTCACTCACTCACTCACTCACTCACTCACTCACTCACTCACTCACTCACTCACTCACTCACTCACTCACTCACTCAGCCACTCACTCACTCACTCACTCACTCACTCACCCACTCACTCACTCACTCACTCACTCACTCACTCACTCACTCACTCACTCACTCACTCACTCACTCACTCACTCACTCACTCACCTCACTCACTCACTCACTCACTCACTCACTCACTCACTCACTCCATTTGAAGTAGTTCCAGTACAGGTAAGTAAAGCAGAGCTCTGAGGATTTGTGTCTGTATGTGTGTGGTGCATATGTGTAAGTAGGGGTTCCCTTTGCTGTGGCAATATGTGGGTGGTAGAGAGAATACCAGCACAGTCAAGTCTGACAGCACAGTGTTAGATTCAGAGACACAGAAATGGTTCACAGATAGTTATGAGACATACAGTTCATGAGACAATAAAGGAGTCTAGCCCTTCTCAACTGTCTGTTTAAGTGATTTGCTCAGTGCCACACAGTAGGCAAATGAAGATGGACAGATTCAAACCCTGTACCCAAGGTGCAAGATGCAGTGCCTTAGCAAGTTGCAGCTTTTTTCCTCTGCACTTAACTGCCAGACTAGACAGTTAGACTAGAAATGAGCTGCTAATGAGGTGTTTGTATGCAGGGTTTATCACATCTCCATATTAAGATTCTTTCCATCACCCTAATTGACAGCACAGGTGGAAAGAATTTTTCTGAATCCCAAGGATTGCACCTTATTGTCTTTCACCATTAATGAAACAAATAATCCAGTCTTTGTTCATCTCATGCACTGTTTGACAAATATGAAAAATCTCTCTTAGCATCCATTTCTGAAACATCAGCTACCATAAACTGCATAGTTTGTCTGTTACTCATCTGCATGTTAAAACCCAGATGCACACACTGGTGCCTTGGCGCAGAGAAACTTCTTCCATAGTCAAAATTTTTTGCTAGCCCCAAGGATTCAAAAGTTGCTTTATAGAATGCCTCTGTTCATAAATGAATAAACACCCTTACATGATTCACAGTAAGCCCCAAAGGTAACACTATGTGGTCCCATATAACAGAGTTCCCCATTTCGAAATTCCAGTAACTGGGCACCATACTATTTGGACCTAATTGGCACTCTATTTCCCATCAATTTCTGGAGCACAGAAGCATGCAAACCCATTTGTGTGCTGGCTATGGAGCTCCTTTTGTTGTCAACTTTGCTAACAGCCTTGCTTCATATGCATATTGGTACCAAGCCACCAAAAAATGAGACATTCTTAGGAACTTCTCCAAAGCTAACTTAATTCAGCTTGTAGAAAATCTTTGCAAAATTTGCAATAATCCCTTGTAAATAGACCCAAGTAAGAGGACTGTGGCATTCACCTCTGCCTTTTATCAACACCTGAGCAGTTGCAAAGAAAAGTCAGTACCCATCTGCCCCAAATATAACAGAAAACTCATGAATAAACCTCTCCATTGAGAATCCTATGTTAATGAACTGTACAACAAAGGATGGAAAATAATGAAAATTTGCAAGAAATATCCATCTCCCATCCATAAGACTACAGTGAATCAAGAAACTGAGTAACTTACAAGCAATATTAGAAAATGTAAAGCATAGCATGAACTTAAGGTTGCTACAAATTACAAAGGAAACTACAAATCTTTCTTTAACTATGTCATAAAATTAAGGAACAATGTCTAACACTGCACTGATCTCATTTATAACACTATTACTCATTCGGACCCCAAGGGTATAGCTAATATATTAGCAGAGGATTAATGATGACGATTTGCAGACGGATTTAGTGCTAATTTTACCCCTCATCCCCACACTGTTGTCCCCGCTATCGCTGATTAATTTCCTATGTATTCAACAACAAGTCTTAGACTACCTGTCAAAGGCTAACAATAATATTTCCATGATACCAGATAATATTTAAGGCTGCATTCCCAGAATCAGTCTATCTTCAAGGTTTGAGCCTAGAGAACAGCCACTGTGACACCCCTACAGAACTGTGGCCCCTCTACAGACCTGGGTAATTATAGTCCCATTATTCTTAGCAGCCTTATGTGCAAAGTCATGGAATATATCACAGCAGAACTCATTTTTTGAGACATAGGCAAGTTAACTGATTTGGATCCCAATCTGTATGATTTTGTGAAGGTCAGGTACTGTCACTTAAACTTAGTAAGCTTCTTTGAAAAGCTTACAGGTGCTGTGGACAGTGGTGATTCTGTGCACACTGCTTATCTCAGCCTAGCCAAGGCTTTTGACAATATCCCCAATAATTACACAAGACTCTTGTAAACCCTAAATTGCCCCCTGCTTTGCAAATTGACTATCAAAACAATACCATGTTGTAAAAGTTGCTCATTCCCTCTCTAAATCTAAAATTGTAACTAGTGGGATACCACAGGCATCAGTCTGGGCTCTCTCCTGTTTGGCACTTATTTTGCAGATATCCAAGCCAATATCCCAGAAGTGCAGATGACCAAGTTTGCTATTGACAGCAAACAGGTCATTGCTATCTGCTCATCCATTTATAGGAAACAGCGGCAACAATGGCTGGAATATGCACAGACATCGTATATCAAAAATAGTCTCAAAGTAAAAGAAAAAAGTGCAGCATAGTAGAGTCCAGCAGTAAATTTTCCCCCACCTCATATGTTATAATTTGTACTTCTCTTCAAACTGATATTGTCATAAGTAACTCAGTTACTTATGTGGACAACTTTCAATTATTCAATAATCATGTCTCCACCACAGTCAAGAAATCTTTCTATTTGGCCCAGTTAATTTTCAAGTCTTCACGATCCAAAGAAGTCATCTTACTACTGTACTCTTCCCTTAGCAGCATAGTTGGCCTTAGGCATAGGCCAATTAGGCAGCTGCCTAGGGCATCTCTGTAGCAGAGGCACTTTTCCAGTAATCTGGATGATGTAGGTAGACCAGGATGGGGGCACCGGGTGGTAGTGAGGGCACTGTGGAACCCTTTTGCCTAGGGCACCAGTTGACCAAAGGCCAGCCCTGCTTATCAGACCCATCACTGAATACAATGTCCCCCCTTGCTATGTAAAAATCCAACCATAGCACTCAATTGGAAAGGAACCCAAAGATTTCTAACAAAGAACATTAAAGTTGTTAAATCCTTCAACTACCTCACTAGATTAGCATGATTTTCCTTATGCTCAGTAGCCTACAGGGTGCTGCAGGCTGACCGATGTCTCACTTTCAGATCCATGAAAAACCCAGTCCTAGTTGATCTCCTATTTCTTTCCAAAATCAGTGGCTCTACAAATATGCCCACTAACTCAATGAATCTCCAGCCTATGGAATAAGTTACCACTACAGGTCAGACAAAGTACTACTCTGGCTACCTTTAAGGCTAGTCTTGATGACTGGATGGGTAGACACAAATTTACACCAAGTTATGTATGATCCTGCTCAGTTTGGGAGTTGAGAACTATTAAGTGCTTGAAAAGGGTGGCAAGAACTTTAACGTCTGTCTCCTTATAGGTGTAAATGGCTAGGCATATTATGGTCCTCATGAACTCTTGTCAAGTACGTTCCTATATTTCTGTGCATTGTCATGAATGCTTGCAGATGTCTAACATTCATACTTCCATATAATGTTTCTATTACTGCTTGCCTTTCACCAGTGGACTCAATTCTCCATAATGCAATTCCGTGTTTGATCGCTACATCATCTGGCTTATCTTGTTTATTATTTCTACCAGAACTTTATCTGTTAATGCATTTTTTTCTGATCATTTTAATTTGCATTTGCTTTTCAACAATATCACCATCTCCGAATTCTGCTACAACAAAATGCGCACTCTTCTGCATTCTGTGGCTATTAACATAGCTCCATGTTAGTATAACAGAGTTTGTATTCTGTGGCATTTTCAGCACTAAGCCTAGGAAACCTACCAAACAGTCTAGCATAGTGTTTGCAGTTGCACAAGGTGGAGTTTTTAACAGGGAATATGTCATGGAAGGGAGAAGCAACCATACCAGAAAAAGGCAAATACTTAATGGAAACAGCTGCCTATAGGGCTGAATTGTGGCCATTGCTCCTAGAGAAATCACATTCCTGACATCTGGTTCAAGACTGGGTATCAAGAGATGCCTACAGGGAGTGACAAGAGCTAGTCTAAAAGGTGTGCCATAAATTAAAAATCTGGGAGGTATCCCTGAAGTCAGAGAGGAATAAAGTGTCATCTCCATGTTGAAGCTGGAACTGGTAGCATGAATGCAAATACTCCGCTTGTTTGGGAGAGTCAACAGAGTGAAGTCTTATGAATACTACCTGTAAGTATTGTTTTTGTTGTAGCTATCTCTGACATAGAGCCAGTATATCAAATAAAGATGAATAATTATTGAACTGGATATGTAGAAAGACATTATTGTAAAAAAAGGACTAATTTTGTTTTTCTACTATTCAAGCCATTTTGCAAGAAGCTGATGTTTTTGGTAGTCCTTATAAATAAACCTTTATTCAGTACTGAAAAACTGTTGAAGCCTGTCTTGAAAAGACTTGCTGAATTTCCTTGGTATCCAGGACAAGTTACTCCTTGTCATTATGAACACCACAGGGGGTCTCCCCGAAAATAGGCCATGCCTCATGTGAGTAACCTGATCAATAAAAAAGAAAACAAATAAATAAATATTAATTATTTGGATGGTGCAGTAGTGCAGGAGTTTGCATTGTCACCTCACAGCAAGACGTTCTCTGTTTGATTCTTGGCTGGGGTGCCTTCTGTGTGGAGTCTGCATATCCAACCTGTATTCATGTGGGTTTCCTCTGTGTGCTCTGGTTTCCTCCCGCACTTCAAAGACATGGATCTGGAGTGTTTCTCCTTGGGCCTCTGCTGAAAATTGACTAATTCCAAGTTGGAATTCCTGGTAAAAATTGATAAATAAAATAAATGTGAGATCAGAGAAGAAGAGGAGTACCATCCTTGAGAAAGGGCAGTTGGACTGTGTCGAGCTACATAACAAGATGCAAAAATACAAAGTTTCTGTCAACCCTGGTCTTTTAGAATCTATCCAGTTTGCTGGCAGATCTTCAGAGCAATGTTTCTGGAGATCACTGGACACAGGGTAAGTGCCACTTTACTGGAAGAAAGCAAATTAGTTATACATAAGCAAAGTGAAAGAGGAAAATACAAGGAGCTACTGGCATTAAACTAAAAACAGTGACAGGGAATGAGAGAAAGTCATGGACAGAATTCTTATGGAAAGGCTGGTTGCTTTCCTAGAATACAACAATCAACATGAGCTCATGGCAACAAGAACCTGACAGGCAACCTTGGTTTAGTTTTATGAATGTGTTACCACAGAATTCAGGAAGGGTGTATCTACAAATGTGATATATGTGAACTTTAGCCATGCCTTTGACTCTGTCCTGCACAGGAGGCTGCTATAAAGAGTGGCAGGATCTGGGTACGATTAGGACTGAGGAGCTAGATTGTAGTGTGGATGAATAGCAGGACACAGGGAGATGTAGTGAGAGAAATAATGAGTGGAATTCAGGTGACTAATGCAGCACTGCAGGGATCAGTCCCACATCAAGTGCTTTTAGGTATGTTCATTTTGTGTTTGTCTGAGGGAAGATAGAACAAGATTAGCCTCTTTACTAATGACATCAAGCTAGATGTAGCTTCTGGGGACTGATAGAATAGTGTCTTGAAGGATTTGGAAAAGCTGATCAAGTGTCCTGAAAGACTGAAGTTGTGTGGACAAGCAGGACCAAAATGAGAGAGCAATGACAGCAGCCAAGAGAATGCTGCAATGTATCCTCAGGGGAACCTGGTCCGAAAGTGAAGATGTTGTGCTTCTTGTGTAGCAGTCTGTGAGCAGGCCACACCATTAAGTACTGTCTGTGTTTCTTGAAGCCAGACAAGGAAAGGCACATCTATAGCAAGGAAGCTAGAAAGCTGCATGAGATGGTTACAATAGTAAATGGCCAAATCTGAGGAGTTAAACCTGCTCTTATTACAGAACAAATACCATGAGCATGAGATGGGGAACATAAGATCATATGATAAGCAAAGGAAAATTAATTCTTTCCTAACTCTTAAAATATCTACTTGATAAAAACTTACTAGCTCCTACATAACCCTCTCATAGTACAACCGCAGCCCTTTAATCTTTCCTGAATACTATAGAATCAACTATCATTGAAATGAAGGGTTACTGGGATCATCAATTTTCCTAGACCTTTCTAAAGCTCTTAACACCATGTCCCACACAAAGCTACTAGATAGACATGTTTGAGCTTGGCCTCACAGCTCAAATGCTGACCTGGTTCAAATGATAGACCTTAGTGTATCTCAATGTATCAAATGGCACAGTGTTGGTGCTAAAGAATAGGAATGCAGAACATGGAGAGACTTGGAAAAGACTTGGTAAAACAAGAAATGATTTAGCTAGAGCAGGCTTCATGTCCGGTTTCAAGAAATGATAATAAAATAGTTATTAAATCCCTGGGTACGATTACCCCAAGATGTAACTGAGAAACAAACCAACAAATGAGGGTAGTGTGGAAGGGTTACAGCTATAGGGGACAGGCAGGGTAGAGTCAAAGCACAGCAGTAGGAAAAAGATTAAAAATTAAGTAATAAACACAGAAGAAGAGACAGATGTACAAATTATTGAAACAGTGGTAAATAACAGCAGGGACTGAGATGAGTAGATTTTTATAACAGAAAATAGAAAGGGATTCCAGGATAGTAATGAAGAAACAGAGATGTGGCAATAGAGGGACAACAAATTAACCACAGTTATCTGTCTGCAACAATGGAGTGGAATATGTTTGGAAAGCTTGCAGTTAGGCACTATTTATAGGCAACTAAAATTATTAGGATAGAAAGTGAGGTAAATAAGGAGATGGTCAGAAAGTACAAGGCAAAAAACAGGAAAGTGACAACAATGAGAGACGTCGTGCCCACCCTAAACCCCCAGAACAAGGGCGTTGACTTTTAAAAAGATGGAAGGATATTAGAAACATACCTGCCAAACTGACAACAAGCAAAAAGAAAAAAATTAATGCATTTTTGGGTACAGCTAAGGGGACTTTTTTTTCTTAGCTAAGGGGACTATCTTAAGTAGAATTAGAAAGGGCTAAGCAGGACAGCAAAGGCCAGGATACATTATTCATTGCTTGAATATATTCTTAGGTTTGCAGTCGTGTAATAGTTCATGCACAGAGTTCTACTGCTGGCTGTCTGATCTTAAATACTTTATCACCATGTTATCTATTCAGAGCATTTTTGAATGCATTTGCATTATAAGAATATCTGATATTGTTGGGATCTTGGTCCAGGCCCTCTCTTGCCACCATTTTATGAAATAATTCCATTTGATACTCATATTTAACTCCTGATATTCAGAAATAAGTTATAATTTCTGGTTTCCTAACTCTAGCCCTAAGGTTATCACCTTCAGAATCTGTGTATGTCCATAAGTATGCACACAGTATTCTATGTTATACCTAGTGAGTATGTAAGTCAACCAATCTATCCTTAAAATGTTTTCATTCAATTTGTATATCCTTTTTGTGTAATATTTGTGATGATAGGAGATACTGCCAGCACAGCTATATGGAATTTTGTAAATAATTTTATGTCATTTGTGAATATCAGACTGATTTATACAAGATGCATGTGTTAAAAATGTATTAGAAGCATATGTTTTATGTATATCAAACTGAATTGTACAGATGTTTGTGTTGAAAAGGTATTTGTAAAGTGCTTGTCTTGTGTTTGAAATGCATCCACAGTGTGCCCTACATTGGAGAGAACAGAAATGTACATGCACTAGTGTAACTCTTTAAATGTATATGTTTTAACAGAGGAAACTTGAAGATTAATCTCAGTCCAGCAAACTTTAAAATATATCTGAAATTAAATCACATTATGCGCTAGGCCATAAAGATGATATATCACAGGTTTCAATGCAGCCAGAGACACAAAGTCAATACCAGGAAGCTTTCTTTATTGCTTTTGGGGTGAATTAATTAATACTCTGGAAGAGTGGAGTTATGAAATTGTTTTATGACTTCCAACACCTGCCACAGATCTGAGCAAAAGCCCTTGTGTGTGTATTTTTACAGATAGGTGCTAAATCCTGCCAGCTTCCAGCAATGGGGGTTTGCATAGGAACTAGAAGTCAGATGATCAGAATTGATGATATTCTGCAAGCTATCCCAGAAATAGCATTTTAAATATTATTTTGAGAAGTCTCTTAGTGAAACTGAGCATTTTGTATTCTGCCCTGAGCCTGACAACAAGAAGGACCATCACCACATCATATGCCTTGCTCTATTAAGTAAGTAGGGAATAGTGCTTCTCTTAGATTCAGTTAGGAATATAGTGAAGCTTAGTTTAGATATTGTTTTTCTTTATTGGTCTGAGCCTGTCCTTCAATGTTATTTTAAATATTTCCTGTGGTTTTGAACTCTAATGACACTGTGAAAATATACTTAGTATTTTCTTGTTCTTTTATTATTTATTATTATATATATTTAAACCTCTCATTGTGGCTGATCTTTGTAGAAATATTGAAGTTTTGAGAGTACTTGCATATGTATTTGGCAACACTGTGTGGGCCACTCCTAATAGCCTTGCCCTTAGTCAAAGTACTATTACTATTAATATTACACAGTAAAATTGGACACCCTTTGTTAAGGGCCTTAAAATAGCTGACAAGGGGTTCTGGTAGCAGTGATAACAGCCTTATAATCTGGGCAAAAGAGGGCATAGCTAGCAGATCTGTGCCAGTCTTTGCAAGGTGTGTGTGTGTGTGTGTGTGTGTGTGTGTGTGTGTGTGTGTGTGTGTGTGTGTGTGTGTGTGTGTGTGTGTGTGTGTGTGTGTGTGTGTGTGTGTGTGTGTGTGTGTGTGTGTGTGTGCAAATCAAATCTCAAAGAGTGTGCATGTCATGGGCAGGGACACAAAGCACTGGTTAGATAGCGAGAGTGTTAGAGGACTTGGCCTGGAACCCTGGCTAAGGACTCAACTCTATAACTGTGCTAGTGGGGAGGCTTATTGGGGATCTGGAGAAAGAGAGAAGAAACATCCCCCAGACTGACTGTGATCCCTGTGTACTGTTTAGGGAAACTGAGCTTGATTGTGTTTGATGCAGAGAGCTGCATCTGGAGGTACTGTGTGTGTACCTGTTATCCTCCCAGTGAATGTCCCCCACAGATACCAGTGATGAGGATTGAGGCTCTTTGATTACCAGCCCAGAGGTGGTGGGGCATCACAATATTTCTGTGACTTTTCAACGTTTTATTTTTTTGCCTTAGTTAATACACAGAGTCCTGATCTGTAGTTGAGAATTCGTCTTAATCATAGACTTAAAAAGGATACAAGTGTTTTTGCACTTCTTAATGTAATTGTCCTAAATATTTATTTTACAATATAACATTTTTCTTACCACAGTATATATGCATGTCAAGATTTAATGCATTTTTCACCAAGACGTCTAAATATTTGCATCCATTCATATCTGATAATACTTTCCCATTTATTGCATGTGGGTATAGGTTGTTCTTTGCAACTATGCATTTGCTGAACTTAAATCCAATGTTGTTATCCTCTTTCCATGTAGATAGATTGCCCAGGTAAGACTAAGGTATGTTATGTTCTTTAATTGATGTTACTACCTATAATATTTGAGTGCCATCAGCAAATTTCTGTATCCAACACTCAATGCTCTGCCTAGCGAAAACTATATGTAATAAACTCTCAATGCTCTGTCTAGTTAGAACTATATCTAATAAACTTCCTAGTCTTATATTAAAATTGACACACTGTGTGTTCCTGTTCTGTAACAGTGAAGTGATTATCCCTGCCCCTTGGTCAGTGTTCTTGTAAAAACTTAAGACATCCCATCTTGCACTGAGCATGCTTAAATTTCCTGCAAAGTAGAGACTGATTTAGTTTAATAAGATGGTGAAATTGTTTCTAAAGGCATGGAGAGAGCATATGAAATAAATGAAGCAAGTGATGGGTTAAGCTCAGGAAATATTACCCGGAGTCAAAGAAAAAGGGTGGCCAGACCAATAAGAACAGAAAAGTTCACAATGAAAGAGGGCTACCAGTGGGTATAAAATGCTGGGAAAAAAGGCTCTGTTTACATAGCAGGGAAATTAACAAACTAGTAAAGGAGAACAAGTGATACAAGGGCATGCCAGAGCAGGCAGGGATACTAAAGAGTTTCTCCTAAATAGTTACTAATGAAAAAAAAAAGTATCCTAGCTTCAGAAATAAGAATATGAAAGGACTGGACAAACGATTGAAGAAATTAGCAATAGTGCGCTGAAGAAAGTAATAAGTGCATTAAGGAGGAGCCAGACGAAGGTTCCAGATGGAATACAATGATGCAGGACACAACAAATAGTAGAAGGGGTTGCTAGATGACCCCTGTGGGAGGAGGAGGTACCAGAGGATTGTTGTAGATTCCAATAATAAATTATAGGCTGGGCACTGTAATAGCAGCAAGAAATGCAATAGAATGCAGAATTCAAGGTTAGCTGGTTACTGCTACACAACTCACAGTACAAGGATCATCATCATGGTTTTCAAGTCCCAAGTCCTGTCAAACCAACCTGGTCCAGTTTTATGACAGACTAACAAGAAGACGAAAGGAGCAGTGAAGTACATATCATATGCATTGGCCTCAGCACGAGCTAATAAATTTAAATATTATAGTTGGTAATGTCAGCCCTAATGGCATAAAGAGATAAAACTAGGAAGGAAATGATTTGAATTCACTGAGCAGTCTTAAGAAAAAATAAGGGCATTATATTTAAAAGAGATGATGGAGTAGGCAAAATATAGCATACACTACAGCTGAGTGGCAATTAATTCAGTGTGGATGTGAAGAAATAATACTTTACAAAAAGTATGGATGGAAATCAAGATAAAATCCCTGACAGTGTAGAAGGATTAACCAGTATTGGACAGGTAAGACAGATGCTAGATGCCACTAACACCTGGGCACCCTAGATGGATTAATAGTCTCATGCTTGCACAGATGTGTGTGTGTGTGTGTGTGTGTGTGTGTGTGTGTGTGTGTGTGTGTGTGTGTGTGTGTGTGTGTGTGTGTGTGTGTGTGTGTGTGTGTGTGTGTGTGTGTGTGTGTGTGTGTGTGTGTGTGTGTGCGTGTGCGTGTGCGTGTGCGTGTGTGTGTGTGTGTGTGTGTGTGTGTGTGTGTGTGTGTGAGACTCAAACATCAGACTGAATCATACCAATAAATGAGCATAGATGGAGCATAAATGTTTATGTTTACCAAAAGAAAATAAGGATTATTTGATTGGGACAAGTCTCCTACACCCCCATGTGTAAGGCCTTTTCCCTGCTCTTTACTTGAATAACTTAACTCTACAGTGACACAATAAAAGAGAAAGGGCAAGAACCACAGTGAAAAGAGATGTTTAGGTGTTCCTCATCTGACAAACTCCTCTCAAAAGTCTCAAACTACAACTGCATTTTAAAAAGTAAAAAAAAAAAAAAAAAAAAAAAAAAAAGTCGTACCTGTCACTTACTCATTTCCTATAATCACAAGCCACAAACTCAGAATCAGAAACACCAACAACTTGAAAAAATAATATTACACTGATGTTTCTGATCCAGAATTTTAAAACACAAAACTACAAAATCTAAACAAACCACATGGTTATGTGAATGTACCTCTGTATGCATGTTTGCATGACAGCATGTATATAATTACATATTTATGAGCATATATGTAGAGTAAAGATGTTAATGTCTGAACTTTCAGCATGTTTCACCTCTGTGTGAAGCTTTTAATACTTTGATGTGCAACTTACTGATTTAACTTCTAGCAGAGCATTGTTACAAATGGCTGCATTCCAGTGAACCCCTGGAAGAAAGCTTCCCTTTCTTTACTCTGTAGTCACTATGATTTATTATTATTATTATTATTATTATTATTATTATTATTATGTCATCCTCTGCAAACCCGTTAAATAATTTTTCTGTGGTGCTTTCATAGTTCTAAATGCCATGCACAGTGGAGATCCTAGGTGACGACTCTGTCAAGATTGTGGCCTGACCTTCACTAACCACTCACAGCCATAAAGACAAGAAAAAAAATTAAAAAATACATAACTAAGTACACTCACTGAATTTATCTCACCAAGATCCATCAGCAAAACCATAAACAATTTCTAAAAATTTGAACAAAAAATTTTCTAACTCACCTTCTTTCATCACCATCAGTACCAAAAGAACCAGATTCTAAAAAAATCACAACAAAATCCATTCACCCACCTTCCTCCAACTCCCACCACCACCAATTCCAGAAAAAACAGACTTTTAAAAGAGCATCACAACAAAATTAACTCACCCACGTTTTCTCACCATCACCAGTATGAGAAGAGAAAGTTTCTAAAAGAACCCCGCAAAAACTTGCTCAAGCTCCCTTCCCCATCAGTTACTACCACTAATACCAGAAAACCCTAACAATTTCATATCAAAATGCACTCTATCCTTCCAAAAACAGATGGCTTTGTGCTCAAATATGACAAAAATTAAACCTTCCCTTTAAGGACAACTTTTTTTTAGCACTGAAGGACTTGTTGTCTTCCTTCAGTCTAGATACACTAAAACACAGTTCACAGATAAAGTAGAAACTGTCTAAACCATGGCTGCTAGTGGAGTGTTTTGCCAGTTCTCATACTAAAATATGCAATGAACTACCTTTTTCACAAGCAATGCAGCTCTTCTGCCTTTTACTGCTGCAAAATTCCAAAGCTCATTTCAGTGCTTGCATGCCCTGACATTTATGCTCCTGTACAATATATTTAGTTTCTAAACACCATCTGCACTGTCGCCCAGAACTCTGAGCATTGCATTACACAGATAACCTTGTAATTATAAGATCAGATCACTCTTTTAAGCACCTCTCTAACCAAGGAACTCCCACATACTAACATCTGCATGCAACCCATTTCTTATGCATAACAAATTTAATCTCTTTCCTGCCATATGAAAAGGTGCTTTTCTAGGCACTGAAGGAGCATACATTTTGTCCTGTTATGGGGTCCTAGATGTTATATTAAAATCACCTTGTTGTTCTTCCATTAAAGTGTCAAAGCAAAACAAAAAATTGTACTCTATTTAGGAGGCACGGTTGTACCTCCCATGTACCTTCCTTTGAGGAAGGTCCACTCCATCGAAGTGGGTTCTGATCTGCATAAACTACTATCTCATGTACAGAAAACTGCTTCACTTTTTATTTCTTTAACAAGTTGAATGCTGTGAGATAAAAGGATGCAGACTCTGTCAGCAGTGCCAACAAAATAAACACTAATTTCTTTTGAAGTCAAAATGAAATAGTGTACCCCACTATGCAGAAACTCAAAATATCACAGCTAAAATGTTAAAATTCAAAACCCCCTAAATATGAAGTCATACAAATTGCACTGTCAAGAAACATCATTTTTTCAAAAGCCCCCCCTCCACATGCCAATGCCCCTCATCCCAGATCTTTATGTATGCAATATCTGATGTCAAACCTTCTCCCTTTAGTCCAAGTGACCAGAACTCAGAATCAAATTTAAATCCAATGAATGACAACTCCACAGTGATCAAGATGAAACATTGACAAGGTAAGTTTTTGTTTACACATACACAACATTAAATATTTATAAAAATGGAACACAACAAACATTGCTTACTTTTTAGTTCCAGCCTGCATCAGCTTGTTAGGAGACCATAGACAGATTTTTTTATACTACCATGATCATAGATCAAGAGCTGCTAAATTAGGAGACTGTATCTGTTGCCTGCACATACTTTCTGCTCCCTCTTAATGACTTTAACCAGTTTTTGATCCTTCCACATCCATTTTATCACTAATCAACCTCTCCTCTCAACATCATTTGCAACAGAGAGTCATTTTCCATCTCTGGCTCAAATTCTGAAAGACTGCTCTTTCTGTAAGAGGTAATCTCCTCAGTGTTCTTCCTGGCATTTACAACATCCCATAGTAACTACTGCCTAGTGCAACAATCAGATAATGTTACTTGACCTAGATTCCAAAATGGTTGCTGAGATATAAACAGCTCTCACTGTGAGCTACTCTTGTAATATATAGGAACCCCTGTTTATGGCAGTCAATGTTTAAATCTTGGAAATGCTTGATTTATTTAAGCATAAGTAAACAGAAAATATTACCCTCTGAATGGGATTTTGAAGGGAAAATATTCTCATAAGCAAGTGTCCATAAGGAAAACAAAAAGAAAACTCAAGATACTCATCTCAGAATATGAAGACTTTTCTGTCAATGTTTGAGCCAATACAACTGTCCCTAGCCTCTGCCACATGAAACCAGAAGCTTATGTATGGATCTTGATGGCCACTGTAAGGAAGGTAGACTGCTTCAGAAAAAGTGTTAAACAATGGTCCAGATTTTCACAGAATGCCCAGATTTCTGCCTCATATTTTTGGCCTGTTCTTCATAAAATTTGTAGTTTTCTGTCAAGTCATTGAGGATTTAATTCATTAAATAATGACCAACATTTGAGTTTCAGATGTTGTATTCTTCAGAAAATACGTTAACATAAATGCTGTTATTCTAGCAACTTTGTAAGTTTATAACAGCTATATTTCAAATGTGTCCCTATTTTTTGGGGGTTGTCCCCTGATTATTTTTGGCTTTGTCCAGATTTTATGTGCTGAGAGGTTGAGAAGTATGGCAATGGAAGCTCTTTAAAAGTGATTTAAAGAACCTGAAAACACTTACCCCACAAAATTTGAAGAAATAAACTCCCTGGTGGCAGTTCCATTATACTAAGGTAACAGGTTTGGAAGCACCACTCAATGAATTGGATGTAAGAATCCAGGATGCAGAAATACATTTTTGATAAAGTAAAGCCAGCATTTACAACACAGAAATAACATAGAAAATATAAACAAGAAATAGTGTAATAATATATATAATTCCTGAAGGGCAAAGGGATAAAATATGCTAGACTTTCTTTCCAGAGGGATCCCTACAGTTTGCTCTCTCTTACAAGCAGTGTGCATGCATATTTAGCTCCCCCAGTCAAGATTAGCCACTGTTAAATTTGTATCTCACCAGGACAAAAAGTAAATAAGTCATCATTCACCTGTTATATAAGATCAAGCAATATGGTGAGACAATGATTTTTGTGCGAAAACCTTATCTAGAGAAAATAGGGACGGTCCAGTGAAACTTCTAAACTCCAAAGATATCAATGGTTGCATCACATATCAAGCTAAAATCAAAATGATTTACAAATCAAAGTATTTCATCTGTGACAGTCTAGAAACAGCCATTTAAAAACTGTAAATAAGATACGTCTTTTATTCTAAAAATACTATAGAATAGAAACCAAGTGTGAACATTAGAGTTAAACCATTAGAAAAATATAGACTGTGGAAATAACATTATGTTTTCTAATTATGTCTGAGTTCTACATGCTGTAACTATATCATGACCTAAAATCATCAAGTCCATACCTGTTTGCTACTATACTTTATGAGAGAAAAAAACTGCTGTAAAATAAATTTTTCTTAGATGCTTGCTAAGGTCTAGTCATCATAGCGCAGATTTTGTTATTCACATCATCTTTCTCATCTGGGAATTATACCTGGTAAGTGAGCTAAATACTGTTTAAGTACAAGCCGCACATGTACAGTTTTTAAATGCTCTGGTGGCATACAGGCATAAAGCCATGACTAAAACTCAGGTGACCCAGGCTTAATTATCTGCTCAGGTGGCTGATGGAGCAGCAAAAAGGTATGGGCATGCCTGTACTTGCTTGTGAATATACTCCTCAGTTATGCACTCTAAGGAGAAGTGTGATCCACAGAGGGGAGTTGCATTCCAACACAGTCAACATGCGAGAGGGGTGGTGAAGGGAGCGAGTTAGATATATAACATTCCCAGTGTGGAAGTGATGCGCTGGGGAGCCGAGACAGTAAAATGAGGTCAAGACGACTAAGAAAAAGACAGTTTCATTACAGTGATAGACCATTGCCGCTTGTGTATGGTTTTGTTTTGTTTCTAGAGTATATCCTATATAAAATGTATTCATTTATTTTTAAAATGCTGTCTTGTTGTCATAGACTTAAACTATGACTCGGTAGCTTCTATTTAATAAATTATTTTTTTTTTAACCTGAACATTTAAATTCTTCTCCTTGGTAATTGCCCGTATTAGGTTCCCCCCTGAAGTAATTTAGTCTACTTGATTTGAACTAACTACATGAAGTGGATGCTGCACATTTGACATCACAGACTTTAAAGTCTATTCAAAAGAAACCCAACAGTAATGGCTGCCAGTCAAGTACTGAAAGAATTCAACGCTTTTATGGTCTTGTTCCTTCTCTAAAAGTAGAGGGATAAACTGCAATGCTGCAGTGTTTCTACTGAGCCTTCAAGTGCTTCAGGGTATGTCTAAGATTACATTTCACTTCTTTAAAAATGAGGTGATTCATATTAATGCATCAATTACGTAGAGTCACTTTAGAAAGATTTAGAAACAGCTGAGAATTAATTTGTCGGGTTTGTTTTCCTGAACAAACATAAAGATGCAATCTGCAAATGTCCTGGCTGTAGTTTTCTTGAACAGTATTAAATGTTAAGTTGATAAGAATGAATACCTTTATGCCACATTTTGATTTTCGATGAAGCTTCATTACTATTAGAAAAGGAATCTTAAGAAGGATAAATAAAACTAAAAACAAGGGTATGGATTATAGTGCTTCCTACAGACACATCTCAAAAGGAGCAGATATTCTTTCTTCTTCTACTTCTTCTTTCGGCTTTTCCCCATTAGGGGTCACCAGAGCAGATCACCTGTCCGTTCATGATTGGCAGTGGAGTTTTACAGTGTCGAATTGCCAGCCCAGCGCCCAACCTTAAAGTTTGTTAAAGTTGACTAGTGTTGACATGCAAAATAAAACACAAACTTATTCTTAAGTGGTTATGCAGGTCCACTGCATTTTTCCATATTCAGTTACACAATTATTCTTACATTCCTTTCTCCTTTGACTATATCTAAATATTAATTGCTATTTTTATGAAAATTGTATGTTTGTTCTTTGATTACCTGCAGTGTATTTGTTCACAGCATCACTATCTGTTGAATTTTTATATTAAATATTATTTGTTGTGTGCCTATTATACATATATATAATATGTTATATGGGTTGGAGACAGTGGCATTGACAAAAAGGCAGGAGTTAGCGCTAGATGTGGCAGAGTTAAAGATGTTAAGATTTGCACTGGGTATGATGAGGGTGGACAGGATTAGGAATAAGTATATTAGAGGGTCAGCCCAGGTTGGAAGGTTTGGAGACATAGCCAGAGAGGCAAGATTACATTGGTTTGGACATGTGCTGAGGAGGGATGCTGAGTACACTGGGAAAAAGATGCTAAGGATAAATCTACCAAGTAACAGGAAAAGAAGAAGGCCTAAGATAATGTTTATGGATGTGGTGAGAGAGGACATGCAGGTGGTTGGTGTGACAGAGCAAGATGCAGAGGACAGGAAGAAATGGAAACAGATGATCCACTGTGGTGACCCCTAATGGGAACAGCCGAAAGAAGATGATTTGTTGTGTGCCTATTAGGCCCGGGTCATGCCTTGGATCATTCTACTTACCCAGTTAACAAATGTCAAATAGTCATCATCATCATCATCATCATCCCTCTTCTTCCCATTTATTTCTACATGAGGTTGGAGTGCCACGATTCAGTGCCAGTGACCTACCTTCCTCAGCTGTCATACCTGACTATCACAGATCCTTTCTCATGCAGATTGTCCTTCTCCTGTCCAGATGCCCTCATTTCCTTTTGCTTTCTTTCTGTTGACCTTAAATCTCGTTCACCAAATCATCTTCTCCTTTCCTACACATATGACTGAACCACTGTAATCTTTTCTCCTTGGCTTTCTCTGCAGCGGAGGCTACTTTCATTTCGGTTTGGATATCCTCATTTTTTTTTTCTTTTCATCTATCCCACAGTGTACATCTACCGCCCATCTCTGGCACTTTATCTTCATCACCTCAAGCTTGTTCAACTGCTCCACCTTCACTGCCCATGATTCTGTGCCACATTAAAGTGCTGGTTACACCACTGTTTTCTACAACTGTACAACTTACTTTTCAGATTGTTTTTTCAGATTCTATCACAGACTAGCCCTGACACTCGATGCAATTTGGTGTATTACATCTGACTTGTCTGTATTAGTTTTCAGCTTCTTCTGGTTTTCCCATCTCCTACTATAGCAACTGTGTTGTTGTAGTCACATTCATCCCATATACCTTTATTTGTGTATTCCAGCCTCCTATCATTTGCTGACATTCCTGTTCAGAGTCTATTTGTAATCTGGCAAGGATTAGATGCATCAGCTTTGTTGATCTGTCCCCTCTAACCAGTTAATATAGCCCATCACTAGTATGAACAGTAATGGGCACCAAGCTGAACCCTGATACACTACCTTTTACACTGGGAACCCTTCTGTGAGTCCAGACGTTGTTCACACTTGTATGGTTGGTTCCTTGTAGATAGACTGCACTAACTGTACCAATGCAACTGGGACTTCAATCCATTGCAGGACTGCCAAATCAGCTTCCCTGGGAACTTGTCATATATTTTCTCCAAGTCTAGGCAAGACCAGTTGGATCTATTCTTCATCACCAACTTCTTCTCCACTATCTGCTTCACTGTAAACATCAGGCCAGCTGTGTTGCATCCTAACTTAAATTCATCTTATTTTCAATTACTCTGCCTATTCACTTATCAGTTACCCTCTTTCTATCACTTTCATGACATATGATAGGAAATTGATATATATGTACTGCCCACAGCTGTGAATGTGGAGTTTGTTCTTGCGTTAGCACCAGACCACTTATTCTCCAGTCACTTGGCATATGGCTTTCTCTCCCTATCATGATCTCCCCAACTCACCAAACATCTTGATCTTATCTGCTGTGACTTCATCTGAGCCTGATGATTACTCTGACTTACTTTTGTATTTGCTGTACTTACTTTATCTAGGGTGGGCTCTTCTTCCTCCTTCATTATAGGCTTCAGTATAGTTTTCTTCATTCAGAAGCTTCTGGAAGTACCCTTTCCATCTGCTTTTGATGTCCTCTGGATTGGTGAGCATATTCTTGCTGTCATCTCTTATAAATGGTCTGCAGTGAGTACCTTCTTTATATTTCTGTCTTTACCTAGCCACCAGGTAGAATTTCTTTGTGCCAACAATTGAATCCCTTTTCATAAGCTGGTAGAGTTTTTTTCTGATGCCTTGTTCATTGCCATTACAACTACTCTCTTAGCCTCTTTGTTTGCCAACCATTATTCTTTCTTAGACTGGTCCATATTTATATCTCCCACTTCTTCTGGCACTCCCTCTGCCTATTGATAATTTACTGAACCTCCTAAACATCTGCATTCTACCAGTAGCTTTTCTTATATGCATTACTCCTATACCTGGCTCTGCTGCAGACCTGTTTTATACTCTTTACATATGACATTCTTTTCTGACTCCACAGATTTTTTTCTTTTCCTTGAAGTGTTACAGCACTGTGTATTTCCATGAACTCCAGTGCTTTTACTACAGTCACACTACTCAGCCAGTTAAACCAGTTAAATTGTGTGAAATAACTATGAGAAAATATATGGATATCCCCATGATGTAGTGTGATAACAACACCAAAAAACAATAAAAACACCACAAAAATGGAGAGAATTAAAATGGGTAAGTTTGATTCCAAAGTTAAGCACTTTTGGCTTCACTGGCCTTCCTCAGAAGAAAAAAATCACTCCCAAAAACTCTCATTTAAATATCCTTCAACAATTAATTAACCCCTGTCACATGATGCTAATACCATTAACAATTCTCAAAAAAAATACACAGTTAAAAATTCTTTCCTAAATAAAAAAAGTAAATGGTAGAAAAGCAGATTGTGAAACTCTTGTTTACATTTTTTACTGCTCTGATTTTTAATTAAAGCAACCTTGTAGTTGATTTTGCTGTTTAAGTCCTGGTTTGCTATAAGCATGAAACACAATCTGCCATTAGAGTTCTCTGTATTCTAATTCATTGTCCCCATCTCCGTTGAAATCAAAAGGAACATGAGCGATGACACCAAAAAGGAATTTCTTGAAGGAACAACATTCTGTGGAATGTTTAGCTAAAGCATTCTCCTTGTTCCTGACTCTGATGGCATATCGGTGCTCATAAATTCTTTTTCTAAAACCCTATTGGTTTTTCCTATGTAGAAAGTCTCACAGGTGCTACATCTAGCAAGGTATACCGCAAATGTGGCACTATAATTAAAAAACCCTGGCACTGCATATGTTCTTTCCATCCTACTAACAAAAGACGGTTTAATTTTTTCATTCAAACCCATTCTCACCCAGCACATTCTCTACACCAATCAAAGTACATTCCTGACTACCTTCAAAGTTAGCCTTAATGTACAACCACAAATCATTGCATAGTTTTACTGCAAATGATTTTCTGGCCAGACAGTTCTAATCTACTCTTGTCACTATAAGATTAATGTGGCTACGTTTCTCTCTGGCCATAAGTTTAGTATTAATCTATCGTTCTGTGCACTGCCCGTGATATTGGAAACATTTCCCAGGTAACATTAATTTACATTATTCCTTGAGGCAAGCTTCTGTTACTCCCATTATTTGTAATAGGTTAAAATGAAAAACTTTGTAAAGGATGGATATTTCCTGATTAGAGGAATACATTCAACAAAATCACACGTCTAAAAAACAAACCCATGTTTTTTTTTTCCATCCTGTAGAGACTATGGTTTCACTATAATCATGTTGACTCACACAAGAACTTTTGGATGCTACTTGATGTCTGTTTCAGTTTTAATACATATTGATATTATTACAGCCTCTGTTCTTTGACAGCTCAAGCTGTCATATGCAATAACATTCTATCACCTGCCACTAGGTATTGCTAAAACATTGTAGTCCCTGTGTAAGAGTTGTAGTCCCTATGTAAGGGTTGTAATATCTACGTATGAGTTGTAGTCCCTATGTATGAGTTGTAGTCCCTATGTAAGAGATGTAGTCCCTATGTATGAGTTGTAGTCCCTATGTAAGGGTTGTAATACCTACGTATGAGTTGTAGTCCCTATGTATGAGTTGTAGTCCCTATGTAAGGGTTGTAGTCCCTATGTATGAGCTGTAGCCCCTATGTAAGAGCTGTAGTCCCTATAAGAGATGCAGTCCCTATGTATGAGTTGCAGTCCCTATATAAGAATTGTAGTCCCTATGTAAGGGTTGTAATACCTACGTATGAGTTGTAGTCCCTATGTATGAGTTGTGGTCCATATGTATGAGTTGTAGTCCCTATGAAAGAGTTGTAGTCCCTATGTATGAGTTGTAGTCCCTATGTATGAGTTGTGGTCCATATGTATGAGTTGTAGTCCCTATGAAAGAGTTGTAGTCCCTATGTATGAGCTGTAGCCCCTATGTAAGAGTTGTAGTCCCTATAAGAGATGCAGTCCCTATGTGTGAGTTGTAGTCCCTATGTAAGAATTGTAGTCCCTATGTAAGACTTGTAGTCGCTATGTAAGAGATGTAGCCCTTATGTAAGAGTTGTAGTCCCTATGTAAGAGTACTCTCTCCACTAATTATAGCATGAAACTCTAGGACTATCAAAAGGCAAAAAGCACTCAACAAAATCTATTGTGTTATAATACTGTCTGGTAAAACAACTTGTTATTGTAACCTTCTATTTACTAACATCCTACCCACTAACCTGTGTTGTATCATGAATTAGCCAAAGCATTTTATATAGTTCTCCATCAGGCTATACTAAACAACCAGGTTGAGTTAAATATGAATATCAAAATAATAAACTAAATCAAAATTGGTTTTTGACAGACTATGTGAGATAAGTATAGGCAATAAGATGTCATGCATGAAGCTAGTTTTCAGAGATGTCCCCGGGGGGGTCAGGCTTGGGACCTTTACTGTTATTTTATTTTGTTAACTGGAGTAGAGTGCTAATGTCAGTGGACCATTTTCAGACTCAGTTTGCCAATAATTGCTCAATATAATCATGTGCTCAGTACCATTTACCACTGATGCATGATTCAGTAGATTCACAGATGACACCAAGACTGGTGCATTGGTTATGCCGGTGATAAAGCAATAAGTTCTACAAAATATTTAGATTTATTTATTTATTTATTGACATTTATTTACTGGGAAAGTCTGAATGGGTCACATTTTCATCAGAGGCACTGGGAGAAAAGTTCCACTTAACACAGAAAATACAACAATTTTCAAACACATTACACAAGAACCAGCTAAAAATTATATACTTCAGAAATAATCTGTAAGGCATAGAGATAAACTAAAAATACGTTACAAAGAGGACAATGAGAAAAAGCAAAGTAAAACACTGCATACAATTCTGGAGAGCGTCCTTTTGGCAAATCACAGTAGTAATACACAAAAGCTATGCTTAGTTTAATTGTAACTATAAAGAGGGAGAGAGATTAGGATTGGTTAGTATAAATGAAGAGGAAGTTATAGGAAAAGCTTATGTAAAGTGGTAGAGAGGGTAACATATATGAGTGAAGATGAAGCGGGTAGAGAATCTGTACAGATAGGGGTGGAGAAAAGTAGACAAGATTTATATTGAACTGGGGGTATAGCATCAAATTTATGTGTGTGCTAATGAAAATTGGGTAGCCTTTAACATAAAAACTGTGTGTTAAACTTCAAGATAAAAAATATAGATTATTTATGCACTATAAATACAGATAGTGCACTCAATCATAAATACTAGATGCTTCTGGATAACAATGCACAAAAAACTAGGAATTCACAACTCATGTAATCATAAGAGTTAGAAAATATGTCCTTATAAATATGGACATTTTGTATAACATTACATCAAGGCATCATGAAATTATGCTACGTATGCAGCCATTTTTCAGCAATCACATATTGAATTTGGTGCTATGTTGGAAAACAGAAATAATTAACTAGAAAAAGTTCAGGGGTACTTTACTACAAATATCAAGTCTGTTAGGTAATTATCAAAGCAGGGTCAGTAGCTTAAATCTATAGCCGTTGTTTTACATACTTCTACAAGGTGCGTCAGTGCTGAATACCAATGATATGTTATTTGCTTTGACCCTAAAGCTTCACCATATAATACACCAGTTGAACACAAAAGATGGATTTTTTTAAATAAAGATGGGTACGTTTAGGACAAATACCAGAAGGAAATTTTTATAACAGTGCTGCTTCACCATAGAATAAATTACACCTTAGAATATTAGACTCCTGATCTATCAACACTCAGAAAATGGCATTAGACTTTTGTTTATTAGCCTTATGTTATGGGATGCAGAGTCCTGTACTATCTTCTGAGTTTCCCAACACTGCAAACCAGGTCACATTGAACATTAATATTTTCTGAATAATTGACAGTTTCCCAATGAATGGTATCTACTTCTGTGTAAAATAAATATACCGTAGTTATGTTATTGCACTGGCTATTTCTTCTTCCACTTGAAAATGACATTAAACATGGTATACCTTCTCTTTACGCACACACACACACACACACACACACACAACAAACACACCCTTCTCTCTTTCTCTACATATATATAACTATATATATATATATATATATATATATATATATATATATATATATATATATATATGTGTGGATCTACTTCACTTGACCTAAAACTCATTTGACTGGCTTTAATTTGACAAATACCTAAATAACCTAAATTGACTGACAACTAATTTGACTAACTCTCATTTCACCGACAGATTACAATGCTGAATTTCAACATACTAAATCTTAAACCATAGACATGCACACTTAAAACACCAATAACTCACTCTTTCCAGAACTTAAAACCTACTTACATACCCTTTTAATAAAAACTGGAGAATGTACAACCAAACTAAGTGGGGGGGGTACACCCCACCCCACCCCAATGTGTGGGGCTGTGCCCCCCACACCCCCTAATTATATATACTAACTCCAGGATCACACTACAGTGGGGAAAATGGCATATACCTTTAACTTGACTTACAGTACTCTACACAATGCCACTACTGCTGGGAACGCACAAAACATTCGCCAAATTACTTTAGATACTTCCCATAAAAATGTAAACCCACATTTAGAAACACTAAAACACTAATTGCTACATGACTATTGGTATTCTGACAGTCAGCACTGTAAGTTACTGTCATTTTTTTTTATCACAAGCAAGTCACAGGTGAAGTCTATGTCTTAAAAGTCAGTGAAATGAGAGTCAGTCAAATGAGCTGTCAGTAATTTGAAATGTAGGTCATTTGTGTGTCGGTCAAATGAAAGTCACTCAGATGAGTTTTAGGTCAAGTGAAGTAAATCCATATATATATATATATATATATATATATATATACATATATATATGTATGTATATATATATATATATATATATATATATATATATATATATATATATACATATTATATATATATATATATATATATATATATAGAGAGAGAGAGAGAGCATTAAAAACTAACAACATAGTGAGCTATTTATGAATAAAATCTGTTCTAATCATGGCAAAAAGCTAGTGTAAGCTATCTGGACCTTACATTCACTCACAGATTCCTAATCCCTCATAAATTTCAAAGTTCAACAAACTGCCACCATTTTGAAAAGTCAATAGTTAAAATCTATCAAACATAGAAATATTCTAGAAACAAAAAAAGCAAACCAGTAGACTGATTTCAAAACACCCACACGCAAACATTAATAAACACATACTCTCAATTCATGCACTTTACAGAGTCTGCATAAATATAATAATACAAAAAATGAAGCAAATCAGGAAACAGGATTATGATACAAATTAAACAATTTTTACGGGACAAAATCAATAAAAACTCAAAGGTAAGTTATATTACCTAATCATCAACAGTAAAAGAAAAAACAAAAGTAGTAGAAAATAACCTAATAAAGAAAGTGGAAGCACCAACTCCACAGAGAGAAAATGAAGCACAGTAGGAAGGGACAGGAAGTCAAAAGTAAGAGGCAAAAAGCAGTCCTACATCAACAGAAAACAGGCACTCTGACCCAGAGAGTCAAATTACATGCATATGCATATGCATAAACACACACACACACACACACACATACACACACACACACACACACACACACACACACACCTACACACACACACGCGTGCACACACAGTAGAAAGACTGTGGGAAATTTGAAGATATAGTACAAAGAAGTAAAACACTGCATGCATACAAATGCATGTTAAATATATTTAAAATGCATATAAAAGTGATAATGTAAACTCAATTACATCATTGAATTGTCTAAACCATATTAAGAAAATTGATGGGTGTTAAGAGATTAGCCTTGTGAATATTTAAAGGTACAATAAACATATCATCAGCAAAACCTGCTTAAAATGATGGGGATGAAAGAATATTCTTAATCAATTGCATTATTTTTGCATCTCACTGCTTTTCAAATCTAACAGAGACCCTAAGCTTTTACTCTTCAAAAAGATAAACCGTGCTTGCTCAATTTAAATTGTCACAGGATAAAAGTACTACTCATGTAAGGACTGACTGACCTCAAGCAAAATAGTTTTGGCTGGGGAAGCCTGAATCAAGACTCCATCAACATACCTTGTTGCTAATTTGATTATCCAAATAAACTCAAGGAAGAGTGAGTTTTTCTTAGTTTAAAAAAAACTTTTGATATTATTAGTTGAAATTATGCTTACTTAGTAGAATTCCAAAAACAGCTTCTAGCTTTAATATTGTTTTGATATAATTAATATGGTCCTGGGTTCAAGCGTTGGACTGGCATTTTTTGGGATAACACCAATGGCTCTACTCGACAGAGGCACTGGGAACTAAGGTCGGGTAGCACTATGCCAGGGTAATCCTATGGCTAATCTTGTAAAGGCCCCAGGGCCATTAGCCTAGTATACACCTATGAACCTAATATTATGTCTTTAAATCAGTTCTTCTGAAATGGTTCAAACAGGAAAATACAGTTGTGAGTTATTTCACATCTACAGAGGTATAACACAATGTTCTCCATTGTTCTACCTCTTATTTGCATTCAACAAGGAAACATTAGGGCAGTGAATTCAGGGAAATGAGTATATTGTGTGTTTTGAGCCAATGCATGCTGATAAAACAATTTACCAACATTTAAGCTATAATTGACATCCTTGTCTTATAGCTCACTCAGCAATATGAATACTCTCTTTGAAACACAGTCGTTCTTTACCAGGCTACAAGGTCTATATTTCAATAATTAAAATCTTCAGAATTAAATTTAACCTCATCCCCTCTAAAATCTGAATTTTGTATCTACTGGGATTAATCAGAAATTCATAATTTAAAGACATGTTTATCTACCAGCTTAATTAAACAAGAATTAATTTCACAGACATAATTTATGTTATTACGAGACAATTGGTTCAGGTTTTCTTCGTTAATGAGCAAAGATGAATGACAATGAAAAGGTTCTTGATGTCAAATATTTTGTGCATTTTTTCATATAGCTTATTTTATGCTACCTCATGCTTTGTTACAACAATTAAATAAAACATGTATAATGTTTGGTATCCTAGTAAACCTACTCTTACATTTCAATGTCACTCTCATTCAGCAGAAAGCTTTGTTTTTGTAACATTTAGGTTTAACTCAGGTACCTCAGCAATGAGAATTATGGCAGGGTAGTATTCGGACATGATTAGTGTGTAAAGCTTTACTTAACACTATCATGAATTTTTTACTTCTCTAGTTTATGCCACACGTTTTTGTACTTGTAAAATATTTAATTTAGATGCTTACCTATCTCCATTCCTTGAAGTTACTCAAGTTTAAAAAAGAAATCTAGTCATATTAAATAGTGCTTCACACATTGCTGATGGTATATGAAGGCCCCATTATATTTTTTTTGGGCTAGAACCCTCTTGCAATTTTCATTGGAAATGTATTCAAGTTCAAATAGTATCAGAAAGTATTTTCAGGTTGAATGGTGGACATTGCTCAGAACAAATGACATACTCAATGTGGTCATTTTTAATTCCTTTCAATAACCTACCTTAATAGGTACAGGCAAATCATTTATTCTGAACAGCTTAAATCCCCTTACACAGAGATTTCTCTCCACCCACTCTCTTAAATACTCTTTATACTTATTTATTCCTATTAGGAATATGTTGGACCATCTTGTGACCTCAATTAGATAAACTTCTTTAGAATGATGGAATCAAAATATCTTGGGTTACAGTATAACTTTTTTGAAGCTTCTGTTGGTAGAACAAATTCAAAATGGCTAGAATTATGATCAAATTCTCAATAAATTCTAACTAAATGCAATCAGAGTCTGTATATCTATCAATGAGTTTATTATACTAAAATAAAAGTACAAGCTGTGCCTGCATTAAACCTAGGTAAAATATCAGAAATAGGTCTATTGTTAATCAAAATTAAAAAGGCACTTGTAATCCAAATGTACATCAACCCATTGTCTATGTGTATTTCAGAGAGCTTGAAAAGAACAGCTATACAAAATCTTGGAAATTCAAGTGTGAGAATTATGATAACATAATAACAGATAAAGAAACCCTTATGCTATATCCCCTAATAAAACCTCCTTCCTTGCATTTTTGACATTTTTATAGATTTTGTTTGTTTTGGTAGAGCATTTATACACTGGGAAGCCTCTAGATGATGGTATCTGTGGTGCAACATACTTGTTGGAGTGGTTCTGATATAGCGCAATATGCTTGATTCATATAGTTTTTAGTGCTCCTCTCTGAAACAATTCCTGTTTACAGATTCAACATTGTTTTCATATCTTGCAGTAAGAAAATATGATAGTATCTAAGAAAACTAGATGAAGTAATACAGGAATAAGCACATCTAACAGTTACTGCAGATGATTAATGTTCTGAGCTGATAATGAGCTGCTTACTGTAGCCAAAGGTATAGGGTTTGATTCCATCCATTGGCCTACTTTGTGACTCTGAGAAAGTTATTTAATCAGACACTGCTCCTAGGTCACCCCTGGAAAGGGGCACTTGTGTCTAGTGGGTATTCCTAATTAACAACTTAATCAAATAAAATAAGAGAAAGACAATAGATTCTTGCTGGCGGCATAGAGAAAAACATGGTAAATAGTCCACCTGAAGAATGAAGCGTTTTACTACTGAGGATAGTTAAGAAAAGTGGAAAC
Source organism: Protopterus annectens (assembly GCF_019279795.1). NCBI lineage: Eukaryota > Metazoa > Chordata > Ceratodontiformes > Protopteridae > Protopterus > Protopterus annectens. The sequence continues at coordinate 1,893,384,658 of NC_056733.1, read as the reverse complement.
ACAAGGAGAGGAAGACATGATTTATTTATTTATTTACTTGCCTTTGTTTACTGGTAAGTAAACTTTGACTGAGCAAGAAACCCCTTTTCAGTGGAAGCCCGGAGAGAAAAGCACTAAGTGTCATTAACAAAAATACTGTTTGTGCAACAGTAATAGATACAATAACATAAAGCAGAGCTGTTACAGGAGGATACACACAAAATAATATCGAACAGATCTTATCCAAAATGTCTGTTAATGCAGTCTCAGCTAGTGTAACACATACTAAGATGCAGTTAGTTAGTTATGGTTCAGACAAATAGGTTTATAAGAGACCTGACTAATCTGAAGCTTAGACAGAGTGGATAGTTAGCAGGGTTGTATAGTTTGTGGTAGAGAAAATCTACTATTTAGGTTAGTAGTTGATAAAATTGGGATAGGTGGTAGTGCATACACTGTAGAGAGTGGATGTTAAGTAATTAAGTGATGAAGTAAGGAAAAGGTCAGTTGGAAGGGAGTTACATGACTGAGTTGCATAATAAACCTTTACAAAGAGTTTGATGGGTACAGGTGTGGGTAGAAAGTATTAGGATAGGAACAAGTGTGGGAAAGAGACAAAGTAGGAGATAAAGAGGAGCATATATTGGACAATTTAATGACAGTTGTAGAGGCAGGTAAAGCAAGAAGGACCGTAAAGTGAAAGGTGGATGGGTACCCAATGAGGTCTATCAAAATGTTAAGTTACAGTGTGTGATTCACTTGGAGAGGTATTTAACAGGTTTTCAGAGGAAGGAGGGAAGGGTGTCTAACTGAATGAGTAAAGCAAATGTAGCACTTTTGGCCAAAGAGAAAACTAAAGTAAGCTGCTCCAGTTGCATAGAGAAATAAAGTCATAATTATTGCTAACCCGGGTTCGAATAGTAGCTCAGATGGGTGATGGAGCAGCAGGAAGGAATGGGCATGCATGTCCTGGGAGGGAAGGCACTTATCAGTGACACTCCCTTAGTGGAGGTGTGACCCATAGTAGGGAGCTGCCCTCAGACATTTGTATTCAATGTGTGTAGTGGATGCGGAAAAGGAAAGTGGCTGGGGCATATAAAAAGAAAATAAAGCCTGGATAGAAACACAGATGTCCAAGTCTCCATGACTTAGGATCCATAACCAGCCGAAATAAGTACCAGAATAGTCCAGGATGGCAGGAGGAAGGCTGATAGACCCACCTTGAATTTGGGGCACTGGGGACCAGGCCAGTACCCTGAATTTAATAAGAAAAACTAAAGCCTTATCCCAATGTTTAAAATAATGAAGATCTTGGCAAAAAGGTAGAACAGGTACTTAATTAAAATACAACACAAGAAGTAGTCTGCATTTGTTGGGGACGTTCCCCTGCATCACAGTTTTATGCATGTTAACCCTTACCTTAACCTTGCCACTGCTCTTACCTTAACCTTACACATTACCTTATGAAAAACCCTTTCGCTAATAGCATTACTAAGCAACACACTCAGACACAAGCTCATGCATTACACGCACACACACACACACACACACACACACACACACACACACACACACACACACACACACAAAAACACTAAAACTATCCCCTTACATAAGCCAAACCCACACACCTTCTTGCAAACACCGTAACCCACTTACTTTTACACACAAATCTCTTTGACAATACTGACTTCAGGAATTCCTGCAGATGACATAACTGATGTTCAATGTAGCATAACAGCAGTTAATTCAGCTGAATAAAAGAATGTTCTGCTAATGTATATATATCTATATCCATCTCTCTGCTACAGCTGATCAAAAATCAGCTGACTGCATGCACTGTTTTTTTTTCTGTACAAGATTATGGAACTGTGAGGATAAGGGAATTTACCCTATCCCTACTGTATTGTGATCTCGGAGTTGGTATATATAATTATCAAGGGGTGTAATGGATGTGAGGCCCCCTCCCCCTGCAGAAATATGTTTAACTTTGTTTTCTTTTGTATGTGTGTGTTTTTCAATTGGTTGGTGATCAAGCAGTTGTGTTTGATCACTTGCCATTCAAAATTATGATTTTATGATATATGGGCATACACAAACACACACACACACACACACACACACACACATAAGCACACACTTTTGCATATATATGTCAGAGTGTACACTCATTTCCCAAACGTTTATATACCTACTCTGAGAGCACACAACAATATCTCTGAAAGTGATTTCAGTGAAATATATCCACACTACCGATATTTGTTTAAAGTCCACTTGATGAGCTGACACATTCCTATTATAAAAAATGGTCGCCCAAAAAAAATCTGCAAGCAGAAAAGGAACAAAGTGCAGTTGAGTGGGATAAAGCAGAACAGTAAGCATGGATCAAACCTATGAATTCTCTAGTGGATAAAAGACTCTCATTACTTTATTAAGGAGCTGCAATCGGCATCCATGGACAGTAAAACAATTGCTGAAATTAAGAGATGGCAAACGAGGCATTTTACCAAGGAGACAAGAGGGCAAAATTGAGTGTAATAAAAGGATAGACTGAACTAGAAATAAATATAGTCATTTACATTCTTTGACATAAGGAAGAAATGGAGCAACAGAAGCTGGAAATTATGTAATGTTGTCTAAAAGTGAATTGAAGTGAATGGGCTACACCTATAGTGTCACTGTTCAAGACAGGTAAGGCATCAGGTGCTTGTTTATGAACAAAGTTCAGTCAATATTAACTCTTATTAGGGAAAGTATAGTATCCATTGCCAAGAACTAAACATAGCTTTGTATTCTTAGGAGAGAGCAGTTTATGGAAACTGACCTGGCACTGGCATATTTATAAATGAAAATGGAAGCTTATAATAAGGAATTCATAATAGTTATTGTGCATAAAGAGTTTTGTTAATATAACCAGTGTTTTATAAAGTGGCAACTGCAACTGCCATCTGGCAATGGGCAATAGCCAGGTACTCCATGGAATCATTAAGGCACAGTGCTTCCTAGATGACATTGTGATACAGACAAATGACAAAAAGCATTTGCTTTACACAGTTCAAGACAGGTAAAGGATGGGGAAGAAAAGAGTATAGACATCGAGTAAAAAAAAAGTAAATATTCCTGAAAGATAAAAATATCTTATCATGAGCATCGGACTGATAAAATGAGGTTTACCCAAATCACGAGATAAGACAGAACTAAAGGCATAGAGGCTTCAGAATGTGTTGCAATTGAGGTGGACCTGCCAAATAATTAAAAAACATTAAATATACTGAAGCACAATAAGCTTCTAAGGAAATTAATGGACAAGTGTGTACTCTTTCTGAAGGAGATGAAGTTGCCTCACACTGGATGAGGTGGCTTTCCAATTTGAGCTATCTTTGCTACTAAGTTGGCTTGTGCTGCTTTAGCTGAAGGAGTTTGCATTGTTCCAAAATAGAAGTTCCAAAACAAAACACCCACTGCTGTTGTTCAAATGTTGCAGATCAGAGCCAAAATGAGTATGCCCAAAACAGAGTAGCTCTTATTTTGCCCAGGGGAAAAAAGTGACTGGTGATATACCTATGTTGAAAAAAACATGTCGGTTACAGCCCACCATCCATTACTAGCCATAATGACAGAAGAAAGGGGTATCCATCAGGACTACAGTACTTATAACTATTGTTGAGAGAGGGAACTTCCAAGATAATGAATAAAAAATAACTCTCTTGCCTAAGGGTTTATGTTCATACATACATACATATAAATATTTCAGGCACTTGCAATAATACTCTTCTATCCTGCCAATATACCAGAACAGTTATTTACATAATAAGTGCCCAGGTTGTTCTTAAAAATATATAAATTAGTGCTTGCTTTCATGCAATTTGGTAGTCTATTCCTTGCATCAGCTGCCCTCTCAGAGAACCAATTAGTATACCTTTCATTACCATATAATATTCTACATAGGCTGTCTGATGATTCTCTACTACGTTTTGATAACCCCAAACAATCCCAGAGGTAGTTGTCTCTAAATGCCGTAAAAACCTTAATAAGATCTCCTCTTAAATGTCTGTATGAGGCACTGTACAAGTTCAGCTACTTTAATATTTCATGATAACTTAAATTTTTACATCCATGGATGCCCTTGATATATTTCCAGTGTGCTCTTTCCAATTTACTCATGCTTGTTTTCTTATAGGGTTTCATATTGTTGGTCCATACTGAAGTCTAGGTCTAACATTACTAACAAATAAAAATATCATCATTTCTGATTTCTTAGATTTTATAAATATTTTATATAGTCTATAGTTCTATATTTATCATTAACCACTTAGTTCATATGATCAGAAATACCCAAAGCTGGATCTACCCATATACCCAGGTCTTTAAATGAATCTACAGTTTCAATCACTGTATGCTGTATTAAATATTCACCTTTCAATCAATGTCTCCAAAATCAAATATGCTTAGTTTCTGATGTATTTATCAGCATAGTATTCACCTGTGCCCATATGGTTTGTAACACTTGTAATCAGACTAACCTGTTTTCAAGTCATCTGCATAGAGATTGTAGAATACCTCAGATGAAGAAAGATAGATCTGAAAGATACAACCTTAACAGGTGTAGGCATAAGGTATTTGACATTTCCTATTTATAAGCCATGCAGCTATCTATCTTATCATGATTACATCAACATCTAAATGTTGTAATTTATTGATCAGTGTTTTATGTATGACCATTTCAAATGTTGATGTTAAGTCCATATAAATTACATCACAGCACAATTTTTCATTTATAGCTGTTATTATATTATTATAGAGCATCATGTTACAGGTTGTTATACATCTATTTTCAACACCAAACTGATATATGGTTTCAAGTCCAAACCTTTCCAATTCTGACAATAATCCATTCATAGGTTCATAGGTTCATAGGTTGGTACTAGGCTATCAGCCCTAGGGCCTATACAAGCCTAGCCATAACAATTCCTGCTATTTCTTCTTACATTACTTTCCTGACCCTGGACCCCTGTCTAGCAGACAGGATCCTGACGGGTCCTTGGGTGAATTTCCCTCCCTTAGCAGCGTCAAAGGTTCCTCTTGAAGAGGTCCAAAGAGGCACTCTGCTTGACATTATCTATTCCAGAGTCTGGGGGGATCTGGGTCTGGAGAAACCAGCATGTTTTGTTTATTGTGTTTTGTGTATTGATGACAATATGATGAGATCCTGTTGGCTCTGATTGATTAAGTTTTTTGTAGTATGGGGAGTTAGCAACTCTGGGTTTGACATGTTTGACATGGTTAAGCATGTTAAGCAGAGAGGTAGGCGATATCGAGGCTGGAGCTTTTTAGAGTAGGGCTGGAGTTTTTAAAGGCGCCGATTTTAGTGAGGTGATTTTTTTTAGGCCTGTGATTCTTTTGAGAGTTTCTAGGTACATACCAAATGGGGACATGGTCATGTATTGGGGCTAATGAACTATGAGAGGGATTGAGTGGACAATGAATGACCCTAATGAGGGATGAGTTGACTTGTGGATGAGCCCTCCTTGATGGAATGAAAGCCCTGAAGGATGAGGTGTGCCACATGAGAGACCACTGTCCACCTGTGTCCCTAAGTCTGTTATCACTTTCTGTGTTTAGTGTACTGTGTCCTGTTATATGGCTTTAATACATGGATTTGTTTTTTGATAAAGTAATATTTCTGGATTCATGTAATTGAGCTTGTTTTCCAAAGGGCCCTGGGCCCATTGTTTGGGCATGTTGCTGAGTATTTGTTAATCTGTCCATGTCATTTGGGGATTCATCAAGGCCCCAGTTTGCAGTCATTCAAACTAGATTCCCTTAGTGTTGACCCATCTGAGAGAGTATGTCATGCCAAGAGATGCCAAACAAGAGAACTCCAGGTGAAGTAGATGCCAAACAACTTGTCTGAGGTTGTCTGGAGCTGGATTTGTGTCTGGGGATACAGTAAGAGCTACTTTTTACTTCGCTAGCAACCCATTGGGTGACATAGACTTAAGTATCATATCTAGTATGTTGGGGGGTGTGTCAAAATAACCTTCTCCATTATTTTTTCACAACAAGAAAGTAAATGTATGTTTCTGGGTTTGTCCTGTTCCCCTTTCCCTTAACAAGCACTTTTCCAATCTTGATTCATTTCCACATACTTAAATGGCCTAGTGAATAACAGATATAATGGCATTATAAGTTTGTGCTGAAGTGTTCTCAAGTCATTATTCATAATTCCATCTCCTCACTGTGCATTTTTTGGGTCCATTTTGCACAGTTCTTTATAAATTGAATCTAATTTTATTTCAGTGTCTGAAGTTACCTGGATGTTACTAGGACAATTTATTACCTACTTTGTGGAGCCAAACTGCTTTGCATAAGATTTTGTAAATATATCTATAATATTTTGTGTTCTAGAATAAATTTTAGAATCTACACCCAGTTTATCAATACGTACATCTTTACTCCTACCACATCTTAAATCTATAAATGGTTTCCTGTTATGCTCAATATCTTTATTTAAATTTACTTCAATGTTTTCTTGATCTTGTCTCATACTATAGTTATCTGTCTATCCAACTTATTTATTTCATTTTTGACAGTTATAAATCACTTTCTTACATTTCTTATAGTTGTGCCTCTCATCTCAGTCAAGTATCTTGTTCTACGGAAATAAATCCTGCTGACCTTGTGTATGTGAATCCTAAATATTTTTTGGCATTCAAACAATTTCTCTCAAAACTTATCACATTGCTTCTGAAGGTTTTTCACTGAAGGTATCACTCCAATTATATGCAGATGAGATCATTTGTACCAAATGAATAAAAACAGCTACATACTTCCTTACATTAAGGCATTCTAAATCCTTTCTCACATCCTGTATTTTTGCTTCTGACAAGCATAACACTATTTAGTGTTCATTATCTTCTCTGCAAATCAGTCCTTCTAGCAATTGAATTTCCAATTACAAGCATATCACTAGATCTGAATAGCCTCCAATTCTTAATTATTAAGATCTGCTGTATCAGTTGTTACAAAGAAATGATCTTCATCACCATTAGTCTTATTCATCTCATTGTTCTCATTGCTCGTTACATTTGCCAGCATACAATTCTCATCCAGCTGACCTTGTGCTTCCTTAGCTTGAGCCACGTTGCCAGCTTCGCTTTTCTCCTGTTTTACCTTACAGTAATGTTCTTTGACACTTCCAAGTTCAGCTTTCATTTCTTCCTTTTCATCTTTTTCTACATTCTCTACTGGAAAAAATGATGACTTTTTTCCTGTAGATTGAATATTTTCAGATTGAACAATGTTATCATTCCCTATATTCCATGTGTTGTGTAACAAAGCAGTTTCCTTTTTAGTACATATTCTATTTGCATTACAGACATTTATTAATTTCTTTTTCTTCTTTATTATTTATTACAAACATCTTCCTTTTTTCATGTTCCCCCGTTTGCATACTGCGACTCCTCAGTTTGCTGAATACTTGTGTATTGAATTCCAAAGTTGTCATTGATAGCATCCTGTTTAATAGGGATTGGGTGATCTTTACTGACAATAGACACTTCCTTCCTACATGTGTTCTGTTTGCATTTGGACTAATATTATTTATTTCATCAACCCAGAAATTAATATATATAACAACAGGTTTCAAAGCTATACCAATTTCCCAAGTACAATCATCTTCAGTAAGTCTAGATTTACCACTAATAATGGTAAGCAAATCATTCACCTTTTGACATGAGAAACTCAGGTCATGAGATGACTTGGCATTCGTAAGTAGAACAAGGCTTTACCAGACTGTGTATTTCATATCAGAAATGGTCCAAAAGAAACAAGCACTGAATACAGATGCATCCTTGGGAATAGTGATCTACACCATAACAACAATTCTGTAATGGTGTTGCAGAATGTCTTATTTTATTTATCCTTTCTTGGCTGTGTTAGTTTCACTAGCCTAAAGGTCACTTTTCAGAATGGACTTCAGGTAGTACTTAAACTGACTAGAAGACATTTGGCAAAGGCACCAGGGAACTTCATTCATTTTGAAAGAAGTAATAAGTGAAATTTGTGAAGTAAAAACGAATAGGTATGTTACTGCAAGTGATGTGCTAAAGGCATATCACAATGTTATTCATGAAAAAAAAAATGCAAAATTTTAACTTTTTATTGAATTCCTACTTCAGTTATCAAGGTTAGTAAAAGTGTTCATGATACTACATTGAGTAAACTTTTAATAAATTGAAAGATAAATAAAGAAATTAAATTACAAAAGGATGTAAAACAGGGTTGCCAGATGAATACATCTTTATTTGGATTTACTAATAAATGCTGTAACTTTAAAAATAGAAGTGCAAGATGTGTATACAATATATATATATATATATATATATATATATATATATATATATATATATATATATATTGTCAAATTCCAAAGATAATGAATTGTGCAGATGATATGTTGGTATCAGTAAAATTAAAGCATGAATAACCAACAAAGGAGATGGAAGGGAACAAAGCAAAACTCAAACCAAGCGAAAATTAAAGCACGGGCAGGTGCGCTAGTGGCATTTTTAAACAATGGGTTAGATAAGGTCAATCTTCACTTAAGCATGGAAAAAAGTAAAGGGAGAAATAATAGGTTAACTATACTTATTGAAGAGAGAAACTAAAATTCGAGTATAAAGTTTGGACAAGAGGAAGTAATATTAAAATGATGGAGACAATTGATAGAAAAAATAAGAGATGTTTGTAAAAGTTGGAAATTATGAGTTAACCCATGCAAAGTAAGCTTATCTTATTCATTTTGTTTTGTTAGGCAAACTGGGGTATGTTTGTCTTCCCATTTACAATGGAAAATAAGACACTAATTAAATGGGGATTTTTTTTCATCCTTAGTATTTTTATTGTTCGCATAATTCAAAAACAGTGCAATAATCTCACATTATTTTCTTTCTATAGACAGTACTGGTAAGCCATTTCACAAACTAAAAAATATTTACTGAATAATACCATTCCTTTAGTTCATTTTAATAAACAAATTATCATTTATCCTTTTTTATTTCCTTTGTAATCTTCACTGTTATTTTCATTTCATCATTTTCTATTTTATCTGTGCCTTCTTTGTTGTTCTTTCCCATCTCTTCTTCCAGATTTTGTATCTTTCCTTATACTGTCAATTCCAACTTCCACCTTATGTACCCATACTTTCACTCATTAATTTGTACATTCACTATATTCCCTTCCTGCCACACTTCCAGTGTCTTCTTCCTAACTCACCCCCCACAACTACCAACTGTAATTCAAATCATTCCTGTTTTGAAGAAGAGAACAGTTTATTGTGAAAAAAAAGGAAAGGAGGTCTAAGATTTGATTTAAAAAGTTGTTTGTCTAAGCTCTTTACATTTATTTTGCATATTACAGTTATTAAATAAACGATAAAATAATATAATTTCCAATATTTTGGCTTGAGTGTATATGAACATTTTTCAGGAAATAAAGTATAAAACAGAATAAATGACAGCAAATAAATGTTGGAATATAGTAAGAAAATGAAAGAATGGACTATAGCAGTGGAGAATGTTGAAAATTCATAAAGAATAATATAACAAGACTATGCTTTTAAAAGAGCCTTGAGTAGAAATTGGTGCAGATATAAACAAAGCAATAATAAAGAAATTAAGTTTTTAAGTGCATAAGAGAATGTCAGAATTTTCTTCATGTTAAGTAAATTACTTGTAAAATGAAGTATAAAGAGAGGAAAACAGTGTAAGGCATGTGTGATGATGTGGGGTATTGTCAGCTATGCCAGGAGAAGTAGGGCATATAGCTGGAATTTTCTAAAGAATTGCATGTATTTGTATATCAAACTGACTTGTATAGATGCTTGCGTTGAAAATGTATTTGTAAAGTCTCTTGTCTTAAAAATGTATCAACAGTGGGTTCTAACTATATTGTAACTGAACTAAATGTATATATTTTAACAGAGGATACTGGAAGAGAAGAGGTTAATCACAGTCCACCTGCAGCTAACTGTGAAAAATGTTCTAAAATTAAATTACTGGGCTTAAACCATAAAGACTGTATCTTACAGTTCTGATTACAGCCAGAGACAAAATGTCTGGAAAAGGATTTACTTCAAATGATTGAAGTTCCACAACATCGAACATCTGATCATCACAGACTAGATAACTGAAGTTGTGGAACACTGAACATAAAAAAAAAAAAAAAAATGAAAAAACAGAAACATCTGCTTTCACATTTTTCACACACCCCGCTACTTAAATATGCCAACTCCAAGATCAAACTATAGTGAATATAATGATAGATTTCCCATTCTGTGCTGTACGTCAGTCTCCATTCAGACTGTTCATTATTCCACAACTTCGATCATCTGGTCTTTGATTATCAGATGTTCGATGTTGTGGAACTTCAATTATTTGAAGTAGACCCCTGAAAATACAAGTACTAGGAAGCCTTCTGTTTTGTCTTTAGCAGTGAACCAATTGCCACTCTGGAAGGGTAGAAATTTGAAATTGTTTTATGACTTCCAGAAATGGCATCAGATCTTAGCAAGCTCTATGTGTGTGTATTATTGACACATACATGCTAAATCCTGATAGTTTCTAGCAATGGGGAGTTGCATGGGAACCAGTAGTCAGATGACCAGATGTATATGATGTTCTTCTGCAGTACATCACAGTTATTGTGATATAAACCCAAAAATGTATCAGGAAAAGTACCCAGACTTATTACGAATTTTGGTAGCAATGCTGGACTTTTTATGGATCTTGTACAGAAATATTTGCATATTTTGCTATTAGATGGTAGTTTGCAAAATATTTTGCCAGCCAAGTATTTGTTTACATTTAGATGAGGTAAAACTTTGGGAGGTCAGTTTAACCATTATAAAAAGGGAAATAAGTTGAGTCAAGCCTCTGGCCAACTAATATTAGGGGGACAATTGATTTGGGGATGTCAACCTTGTAGACACTGCAGGTTTTGTAAATATGTGTGCAATATGGAACAATTTTCATCTTTTAGCACCTCTAAGGTTTTTCAGGTGAAGTTGTTTGGGAATTCTAACACCAATTGGGTCATATACCTGGTTACATGTAGTTGCTTAGCATTTTATATTGGGCAAACTTCTAGTCCCTTAAGGTTTAGGATCTCAGAGAATCTCAGTGATATCAGATGTGCTAGATCATCAAATGTCTTGTACAAACATACTTTGAAACATAAAACAGCTAAGTTTCAATTTACTATAATTGATAGCATTACATTAGATAGAAATAACAAAGGAGGGTGTCATACTATTTTAAATGTGAAAGAAAAAGGTTGGATTATTAAGTTGGGGGTTTATTTTCTCCAGGTTTGAATGATTGTTTATAATGGTCCAATCAGAAGAAAGTAGGAAGTATTTATTGGCTGATGTAATTATGGTTGTTTTGCACTGAAGAAGGTTCCAAAGCTGAAACCGGTATGCACTAATAAAGTGTTTTATCACAAATATTACTTGGCATCTGTGTTTTCCATCAGAAATTGTCTGCTGGCTTCTGTGTTTTTTGTTGTTAATTAAAGACTCCCCTACTCTTTTTGATAAGTGTCATGGAATCTTTTTCATCCACCTAAGGTATCACCAACTCAGCCAGGTGGAATATTGGTTTAATATCCCATCCAAAGTACAGAACATGCAGACGTGTATCACCCCTAATGCTACACTGCAGTGTTAGGAATGGAAAAATAATCCAACAACCTGGGGTGGAAATAGAACCAACAGCCCCCTGATCTTCCATAACCAAAGTTGAGCATGTTTCCTTTTGAGTGAGTGACACTGTTTTCAACTCAGGGATCCTAACTGCAGGATACAAACACTCAAAGCAGTCTGAAAATATCTGCTTGGACATATCAACATCTGAAAAGATATTGTCAGGTTTAAGTACATTGTTTGGAATAAATTACTTTCCTGACTCTGTTGTCTCTTCCTATGGTCCATTGTTCATGTCAGAAATGTAAAGGTTTTATTAAACAAATGGTATTAAAGATTTTAAGTCTGCATCTGCCCCTGACCATGCAACCGTAAAAATGCTGTCTGAATGATTTTGGATTGTAGATAATTACTACACATGCTGTCCGGGATGCCATTAATGAGCCTTTTCCACATTCCCAATTGCCATAAACCACATTCTGCTTAAGTGACTTGCTAAAGGTCACAAATTAGGCAAATGAAGGCTGTAGGGCTCAAACCTTATACCACAGGCTATAGCTCATTTTCAGCTCATAATCTTAATATTCTGAGCCAACTACCAGATGAAAAATCAATTAAACTTCCCTCACTGGGAAAGATACACAGGCTGTGGCAGTGAGAGAGTCAAGTCCTAACCACTAGACCACCAAGTACCCTCCTAATAATATCCATCTGTTAATGAGGTAGGTCCATATACTACACAGTCCATTTTCAAAGGTCACCTGGAAAGAAGGTCTTGTTAAGTGGTTGTTCAAGATCACACAGTAGGCAAATAAGGGTTAGGGATTCAAAGTCTATTCCATAGGGACTACAGCTTACAGCCTCAACCTTCTACACCAAGTGCCAGACCTTGTCTAGGCACTTAAGAAAGTTATGAACCCTATTAGTTAAACCTCTAACACAGAAGAAAAATTACTTTCTCTTTGCTTAGCACAGTGTTCCAGTCTGACTGCTATAAATACACCAGCGTTATTATTCTTGAACAGAACTTCATATCAGCATCAGGCTTGGTGAAGACAAATGTGCACAAAAGAGTTTACATCACACAAGTGCATGAATGACAGACCAGTGAAGTTTTATAATAGAATAACAAGCATAGGCTAGAGATTACAGCAATGTCAAATATAGATAGGCCAAATGATTCAAATACTGACCCTTTAATATATATGCATACCCCTGATGTGGACATCAAGCATGGAGAAGACATGCAGATCATATAAATGTTCTATGGTCAGCTGCTGGCTAGTGACATTTAAAGAATCACCTAATGAATGGGAAGGTGATGAATTCCCACTAGTCCACCTTAAAAAGGTAACATGCTATCCAATCTACATTGCAAATTAGTGACAACTGTGAAAATAAGATGGTGGAGAGACAGGATATGGTTCTTGGATCAGCTACACCTCATGACAGTCAATTATCTTTAATCTAAAAGTCTTAAATCTTATGACCACCAAGGATGTGGTGTTATGAGTCACACCATTGCTGATAAAAAGATTAAACTATACAAAAGGCACAGTAATATGAATCGCTAAACTCACCAAATACATCTTGGCTAAGAGAACATGCATGAAATATACACTGTTGCCCTGGATATGGACAACCACCATGCACACTCAGAACTATGCTTCACACTGAGTATCCCACCAAGTAGGATTTTTGGCCTAGATATCCATACCTTTTCCCACCACTTTCTTTGGGTTTTAGTGCCTTCCAGTGCTGACTTGTCCAAAATAACTGTACTTGTAAAAATCTCTTTCATCTGCAGACAGATAGACAATCAGACACACACACACACACACACACACACACACACACACACACGCACACACACACACACACACACACACACACACACACACACATACTCATACAAGCATTCACTAATTTCCATGAAAGACAGGTAATATTTTTTAACACTACACCCTTCTGCTCTTCCCATGATTGAATTTTATTTATTTATTAACCTGTATTTGTTGATCAGTAAATAACACATATCCTCTTAGATCTTTCCTGACTCAGTCGATGAGCACTTTCTAATGAAATGATCTGCTCCTTCGCACAGCTAACACACAGAGGCCAACAACAGAAAGCAGCTTGCTAACAGCTCACAGCTTTAATTCTCTGTACCAACTGCCAGAAAAATTGCCACCACCCCAGATTACCATTCTAGGACCTCACAGTTAGTGTTTCGCTCCTGTCACTAAGACAAATAATGACAGACACAAATGATAGCATGTGGGAGGGTGACATGGCCAGGTGAAGCTGGATGCCAGTAGCTTGTCACCATTTAGCAAAAACTATTCTCTTATCAGTAAATAAATTGGCATGACCAGACAAATGCTTTTTCAAAAGGAAATAAATAAAATACTATAATTCAGAAGGACTAAACTAAGCAGTACAATTAACAGTTAAATATACATAGAAATATGAAACTGCACAAGGGAAACATAAAATAATCTTTTTGAACAACTAGACTATAATAAAGAAAAAAAAAGAAACATCTGTCTACAGCTAGACCTTCCCCAACTAGTTTCTGAACTAAAGTAATTACTGAGTCTTGATTAAACTAGTTGTATTTCCAGGCACAGGCACAAGTACAAAAACAACAGATACGTTATATGACCACTTTAGTAGTTCTTCTTTTATGTCACTCTCTCTTTCTCTTTTCTGTTTCCGTTCATTGTACAGACCATGGGTGCCAGAACCATAGATCCGGAGGGAGAGCCGCCCCCACTTTTACAGCTGCAAGACCTGTTGGAAAAAAAATAATGGTGTAGTTTTGATGCTAACATGGATTTGTATGTGGAAGTTAAACTAACTAAACTCACTGTTCTTGTTCTCTTATTGCTCTGTGTTACAGGAGTTATGCTGCCGCTGTTCTGTTGGTGCTGCCAGAGCCAGTCATGCCGGTAAGGAGAGTTTTGTTTGTTTATTTGCAGAAGTTATGCTGCTCGTGTGTGTGTGTGTGTGTGTGTGTGTGTGTGTGTGTGTGTGTGTGTGTGTGTGTGCGTGTGTCTGTGTGTGTGTGTCTGTGTGTGTAAATTGCCCCAGTTAGGTATACCTGGTGGTTAGTGTTAGTCAGGCTCAAACAAGAGCCTGAATTCTCTACCCATACCACCACTTGTGATTCAGGGAGTTGAGTCAATAGCTATCAACTGTTCAGGTTTTCACAGAATATTTGGCTAATACTTTTGGTCTGTTCCTCTTAAAATTTGTGGTTTTCTGGCAAATCAGTGAGAACTGAATTCACTAGATAATGATAGCCCTTTAAGCTTCAGTCTTCCTGTCTTTCAGTAAACACATGATAACACAAAACATTTTATTTTACCAACTTTCTAAGATTATAGAAGCAATATTTAAAATGTGATCCCTGGTTTTGGGCCTTTGCCCCCCCCCCCCAATAAATTTTGGCTTTTTCCAGATTTCTTGTGCTGTGAAGTTAAGAGATTTAGTTGTGTCAAGTGGATTTTCCAAGGAGCTGAGAGATTCAGGGAAATAAAAGTTTAGTGCTACTTATGCTAAGCTGTTTGCATTTTTATTAGCACAGCAGGTATTATACTTGCTTTTGATGCAGAAGGTTGTGGGTTCTACTCCCACAATATGTAGATGGATCACTGATACTGTACTGTGTTGTACTTTAAAGGGAGTGGATGGTACATTCCTATGACTGTCCTCCTTTGGAGGAGTTACATAGCAACTATGTTTCTGTTATCAGTTTGCCATCCATTTCCCATTGTAAAATTACTAGCTTATCATTTTTTTAATTTAGCATAGGCAATTTATTCTTCAAGAGCAACAGGCACTTTATTTGTAGATGAAACAATGAAATATAAAGTTATTTGCTCGCAGCAACCTCTTCATTAGTTACAGATCCCTTTAATGTGGAATTATTTAGATGACTTACTTATGCAGATATTTTTCATATTTACTGATATTGGTGGATTGTAATGACAGACATTTGAGTGGCCTTTTATGGTTGAAATCTTCTGAAATGTTGTCATTATCAGTTCATACATTTTGTTTCATTGCTTACTAGAAGACTGCTCCAAACTTCAAATTTAAAACACATTCTAACAAGTGGTGCTGTATTATACAAAAAGAAAAATCTAGCAAAGCTAGTCTTCTAACTGTGTGATACCTTAAACCTCTTGCATCAGAGCGCTCATGGGATATATGCAACTCACCCCTTAATGATATCATGTGTTTCAGCTAAATGGCAATTCTGAATGCCCATAACTTTTTCATTTACTTTCATTTTTAAGTCTATATATGGACAATTTCAGGGCATTAAAGCCAAACCCGTCTAGCTGTGGACATGCATGTTTCTGCCTTCTTATGACATCATCAGCACAGCACAAAAGGATGTTTGACCTTTGGAAACAGAGGGTTGTCATACCCAGCTGATATCCGTTAACATTAGGGTGTCTACAAAATATCCCAACTAACATACTAAAACAAAGAGTAAAAAGGTGACACAGATAACCAACTGGTTAAAAAAACACTAAAAGAAAAATCTAGCAAAGCTAGCCTTTTAACTGTGTGATACCTTAAACCTCTTCCCATGAGGCCTCTGATGCAAGAGGTTTAAGGTATCCCACAGTTAGAAGTTTAGCTTTGCTAGATTTTTCTTTTTGTGTTTTTTAACCAGTTGGTTATTTGTGTGACTTTTTTATGCTGTATTATGCAAGGAATATAATTTAATACAATCAGGTTAATACAATCAGGAAGGTGAACCAAAGAATGCATACATGTATGCTTGCTCACAGGATGCAGGAGATCAAAATAGGGGAAGAGACCAGACACCAATGGAGTCCCCCAGGGTTCGGTGCTGAGACTTTTTCTGTTTGCCATATACATCTCAGAAGTAGAAGGAAATACCAAAGGGCTTTGACCAACTAAGTTTGAAATGACTGCACGCTAGAAGCAGTTGAATCCCCAAATGACTTCACCATCATGCAGGAAGGTTTGTCCCAAACAATAACTGGTGCCAGAATCATGAATTGAAACTAAACTCCAAGAAATATATTATCGTATACTTTGGGAAGTCATCTACTCCAGGGAACTGCCAAGTTGACAATGCCCCCTGAGGACTGACCCAGTTGTTTGGCATTTGGGAACTTGCATGTACAGTGACCTAATTTTAGACCAACATGTGCCCAGAGTCATAAGAAAGTCTTTCTGTATTGCACAGCTTATAAACAAATTGATTTTGACTAGCTCTAGAGATGTTATTGTCCCCCTTTACAAAGTCCTCATTAGGTCAATCATTATGTATAATGCCCACTTTGGCATGTATCTGTCCAGACCCATTTGGAATAACCACAGAGGTACCTTACTGAAAGGATACAATTCCTAAACAATAGGTCTTGCACGGACCACCTCAAAGATTTATCACTATACTCAGCATCCTACAGAGTGCTTAGAGGTGACATGTCTGGCATTCAAGGCATCCTCCAACATAATGCAGATGGACCTGCTGAACATCCGCAAGTCAAATGGCATCAGAAATAAATACTCAGTCCAGGTATCTAAACTGAATGTTGTGGAGAGATGGATATATATCACAGAGGCTACCATTGTTCCATTCAAGAAAACAAAGCTCATCCCTGTCCACACTGAAATGCAACTTGGATCTAAGTATGGGTAATAGAAAATGTACTCCAGGATTGCCCCTCATGACACTAATGGATAGAAGCAGTTCCTAAATGCTGCATCCCTTACATGGGTCCCCTCAAATTATTTATAGTATGATCACATTTATTCTCAGTAGGGCTAATGTACAATTATCAGCCATGGGATAGGTAAGTCCAATAAGGAAATGTTAATTCAAGCACCAAAAGGGAAACTGGCTAAGTTTAAAATGTCGTCCAAGTGAACCTATGTTGTGGTAGTAAATACTTTTAAAAAATTGCCCTTTTTAGATCACTAAGTGCCCCTTTCACCCTCTGCCCCCCCAGTCTTCAACAGCTTCCGGCACCTCTGGTACAGACCACAGATGCACCTGAACAAAGTTCCACATTTACAATGTAATGAGCTTGGTTGCCCACTCTGAGCTAGTTATCTGCTTTTGTATTTCCCATTTTCTCTTTTCCAACTTCAATTTTCTGGCCTAGGAATAATGACAAATGTTGTATTGTCAGGGCTTAAGAATTACAGTTTTCTGGTTAATATGACTACTATATATTTTCTATCATATGCAAAAAATGTTGTCTTTTCCAGTGGCAGGCAGTTGCAAACCATATATACCTTTTTAAACTGCATAGATTGCATTTTATGCTTTCTTTTGCCTTTGTTAATATCATTGTCTCCCTTTCCCTGTCTGATTTTTTAAATATCCTAAATGCTATAGATTCTTCCTTTACTTTTGATGCGCTCATTTGAATACCACAAGGGTTTGCTGCTTTTGTAATTGGAGTTGTAGGTATCACCAATGATTTCCAATATCACCTTCATATTTATTTAAATTTGCTAACAAATTTCTGAATGGACAAAATGAATGTTCAGAGAAGGCCTGGAGAAAAAGCTTCCAGATGAAGCAATAAATACCTGAAAAACTCTACTCTCCAATAAAATAGTTAATAAGTGTCTATTATATATGACTTAAGAGGAAAGACATTTTTTAGGCCTTGGAACAGCTTCACATAAAACTTGCAAATCTGGAAAGCTGTATCTGCTAGTATAATGTATACTAAATAAACTTTCTGCAGGAACTAAAGGGAAGACATTTTATGGTGTAGTCCTTATTAAGGTACAGCAAAAGCTGTTTTCCTTATGTTAAACAGCCAGTCTGTTCCTACAGAAAAGTGTAGCCTGATATGAATGCTCACTTGCAATGCTGAATAGGAGATATGATTATTGTTTTTGCTATACTGTTTCTGAAGCAGTATTGAGTTGCATCAATGTCAGCCCCTTGAAGTCCAGGACTGTCAATTCTCATTTGTTAAACTAACAAACATAAAGATAGAGTTGATGAGTTATTCAGTTCTCAGATACACTTCTCTTCACCACCTGAGAATATTAGGTACAAAGCAGCTTTCTCGCTATATTCCTATGCTAGCTATCTGAGGTCTGTTTGTTATACAAAATCTAAGGATGACCCTGCCCTTAAACCTCACTGTAACCAAGGTGCTCTAATAAGAATATAGTATAATAAAGTCCTTATCAAGAATATTTATTTTGCTATCCTAAATATATCATCTTTGATTTGCTTATCTTTCCAAGGAGGAAGGGGTTTGTGATAAATCTTTAGGTGGGCTGTAGACAATATTACATCCCTGCAGCACATTAGCAGTGTTGATGTTACCAACCTGTACTCATCTTCCAAGCATTGAGAAGATCTTAGAGAATGTCAGGAATTTTGAACCCACTGATCCAGTATTTGCTGTTGTAAAGGGCCAACTGAAGTTTCAGAGCCAGTAGAAGATTATATAGCAGAGACAAGTGGTACCTGCAGTGTCACTCATACATGAGGTTTCCCCCTAAAACCACAACAGACACAGATGACCATTTAAAGCAGAAATGTGAAGAGTGAGTGGCAACATTGGGGAAATGAAAGAGAGATTTCTAACTGTGAACTGAAATGAATCTAAGCAGATTTCTCAACCCAGCTTTAAATATCCAAAACAGGAAGACAATTCAGAATCACTAAAAGACTTGTTCTCCCAAAAATAATAACCTATCCATTTTGTCATCCCCAGTCTGGACAGGATAAAGGTTCATTTCATTTAGTGTTCTGCCCCGATTAACAGACAAAATAAATAAATCACTGTAATCATCTTACCAGAAAAAGATACATACAGTATTAAATAAAAACATGGTTACAGTTTCTCTTTCAAGGGACTATTTTTGCTTCAAAAATTCTTTGACAGTACATTTTGCAGAATGTTCTCTTTTTCCAACTGTTTTTTTTTTTTTGTTACTTTTCTTTCATTATTTTGCTTCTCCTGGGAGTTTTGCCAGAATACTTCTAGGAATTCTTTCACTGAGAGTGTTCTAAAAGAAAGAACAATTCTACTAATGTAACTATGAATTAAGAGTGTTGTTTGAATGTAAGAAAAAAAAGTTGTCACACTGAATAAGAGGGTAACCTTTTCTCTTAAAAACTATAGTATATGTAATGGTTCATTAAAGGAAGACCTGTTTCTGCAAATATAATTGTTCTACTACTATAGTCAAACATCATAGACACCACATAATTTTTCTGTAAACTATTTTATCTTAGAGAATCTAAGAAAAAAGTCTACATAGCAGTTTTAGTTTCATGAAATGCTGCCTTAACAAGAGAGCATAGTATTTTTGCTAAAAATTCAGTTACTCATCACTACTGCATAACTAAAAGTGTTCTTACTTTCCTATATTCTCTAGACTGTTTTCTAAGGCCAGTTCTGAATGTTCGCAAATTTTGCCCAGTGCTCGGCCAGCTGTAGAAGCAGTGGACACTCTGATGATCATAACAGTAACAATGATGACAGACAAGTGACTCTTCCACAGAAAAGCCTTTTCAGTCATGTATAAGCACTAATGTTTGTCTCTGGCAAGTTGATTGAAGCACAGAATGTCAAACATGAGAGATTGTGTCCTGTCATGGTGAAGCACGAGAAGTTGAGTGTTGGAATTTTTTCTCTCTTTCTCCCTCTTATTTCAGCTTGTGCAGACTCATAATTTATATATGTTTATATAAGGAAACACACATATACTGCTGTATGAGGGCTTCCCCATGTCAGATAGGCCTTGCCCCCCTGAAAAAACAAGTTTGCATTGTTCTACCTTTGCTGTGCATTTGTCTTCCTTCCATGGTTTTAGATCTTTTAAGGTAGAATAAATAAACCCAATATAATTATTCATAATGGACCCTTCTGTGAAGGCTGCCTGCCCAGCTAGCTGGAATTTTGTAAATAATTATATGCCATTTGTAAATAGTAATATGATTTGTATGCTTGTCTTACAAATGTAAGAAAACTGTATGTTATGTATATACTAAATTACTGGTGCAGAAGTGTGTGTTGAACAGTATGTTCTGTACTGAGCTTCAAGAATGTAACCAGTAGTGTACCCTGCTGGAAAAGAGCATAAATGTGCATAAACTATATGCCTATGCAAATGTATGTTTTGATTGTAAAGGCTGGAACATACAGAGTTAACTTGCAAACCCTCAATAAAAGCAAAGAGTTTTACGATGGTGTTTATCTCAGCTAGGAGACAGAATGTCTACAGCTAGGAGTTCTTTCTATTGTCTGGTAACAGAAATAATTACAGGTTTCAAATGTAAAGGTGTTTAACTTTTTATGACTTCCAGTTCTAGGCAAACTTCTGAGAGATAAGTATTTTTGACACAGAGGTGCTAAATGTTTAAGTTTAAGTTAGCCTGGGAACTGAAGGCTGAGGTGACAAAGAATGGTGCAATCTGAGATAACCAGCAGTAATGTTTGATAATAATTTAAGAACTATCTCAGAGAGGGAGTCTGTGCATTTTGTATCTTGCCTTTGGACCTGAAACATCCATCTTCAGCACTTTTTATCTACATTTGCTTGGCTCTGTAAGTAAGACTTAGATTACAGTGATTTTTCTTAGAGATAGATAGGAACTTAGTAAGATTAGTTTAGATGTTTTCTGTATTTATGTGAGACTGCCCTGTAATGTTGTTTTAAAATATATCTGTGATTCTGAACTCTGTTGTCACTCTATTGAGTTATTGGGTATTGTCTTGTTCTTTTATTATTTATTATTAAATATATTTAAACCTTTTACTTGTAGATGGTTTGTTTAGTGATATTTAAGCTCTTAGATTACTTGCATATGTATTTGATGACACTGTACAGGCCACTCCAGATAGCCTTAAAAGTCTTGAACACACTTACCATTTGGATAATAGTAACATTACACAGTAGAACTGGTCATCCTTTGCGAAGGGCCTTATAGTTGCTGATAAGAGTGGTTGGTGGCAGCTGGTGCTACCTTATACTCTGGGCAGAAGGAACATAGCTAGTGAGCGTGTACCAGCCTTCCCCAGGAGTGTCTGTGTGTTTGTATATAAATCCAATCTTAAAGTGTGTCATGTGTGTGTGTGTGTGTGTGTGTGTGTGTGTGTGTGTGTGTGTGTGTGTGTGTGTGTGTGTTTATGTGTGTGTGTGTGTGAGCTACTTGGGAAAGGGCACAAAGCGCTGGTTGGACAGAGAGGGTGCTGGAGGTTTTGGCTTGACCGCTCGGCTGAGATCTTAACCTTATAGCTGTGCCTGTGGGTTGTCTTACTGGGGATCTGGGGAGAGAGGGAGAAACCAGCCCCAGACTGTCTGTGATTTCTGTGTGCTCTTAAGGGAAATTGTACTTTGCTGTGTGTGTAATTGTCATCCTCCCAATGTGCACGTCCCTCACTGGTGCTAGTGGTGAGGATTGAGGCTCCTTGATTACTGGGCCAGTGCAGTGGCATCACACCTTTGTTCATCTTTATTAAAATAGCGAGACACATTTTCTATAGAGACCTTAACAGAAAATCTCCCCAGTACTATTTACTGATTAATACAAACAGCAGCCCATTAGGAAACATTTCATCAACTGTCTTATAAAATTCTAAAATGACAAAAAAGGATACATAACTATAAACACACATTTAAGTGTATACACATATGCACACCCACTGGTAATAACAAGGCAACAAAATCTAGGTTTTGGATTTTTGCTTGGAAATGTTTACATAGATATTTTTATGCCCCAAATAGTCTCCAGAGAATTTTTCCTCAGGTAGACATGAAATATTGGAGCTGTGATGGGAAAGAAAGAGGTACTTGGGAACATATTTTCTGGGAGTGAGGTGGGTTGGTGGACTTTAAGCATTACCTGCGGGATGCACTGTTGGAGATGCTGGGTGGGCAGATTGGTGCCATGAGAGAGATGATTTTTCCTGAGCTATAATACAGGATCATAATTGCCTAGACATGCCAAGGCCTTGCTGTATTTAATTATGGTGGCTGCCAGAAAAGCAATCACTAGAAAATGGAAATCAAAATCTAAACCAACTATATTATAAGTAGTGAATATAGTAACAGAGATAAAACAACTGTAACTTAGATGTTTAGAAAAGGGTAGGAGCAAACTACATAGGAATAAATGCTGTCTGTGGGAACAATACATACAGGGGAAGAATGAGGTTTAAAAGAAGGCAGGACTTAAACGAGCTATGTAATGTTTGACTGAAAATGATTGGGCAGATTATAAGTGATATATAATGTTTGCAACTGGGAGTGTGCCAATATGGTTTATGATATAAAATGCTTGCAACTAGGATTGTGCTGGTGTGGTTTGTTTTCATTTATATAAATGCATGATTGCTTATGCCATAAGTGATAGTTTAATAAAGATGTTTCTTGTTTTAAAAAGGGGCAGGAATTGAATATTTTATGTAATATTGCTTAGGTTATATGATATATAGCAATACATGTGAAGTATAATGTTTGTTAATGTTAATTTGTTAATACAGTTTAGTTACTTTTGTATAAATGTGCCTGTGTCACAAATGATAATACAATAATGGTGTTTAACAAAAAAAAAAAAAACAAGGGATAACACCACTGATAACCATCATGTATATCAATCATTTATACATGGGTGGAGTTTTATAAGATATTGCATCAAGCAGAGAAGGGCAGAGATTTCCTTTAACTGAATAATCTGCCATGTTGTGCACACCACACTGCCTCCATCTGGCATTTGTTACTCATGTTCCCAGGCTGTTAAAATCAGATGCATGTACCATTACATCACCATTACGATGGTACACCTCTAAAACAAAGCCAGGAATATAAAAGTCCTGGATTTCATGTCTATGAATAATCTACCATGTTGTGTACACCACACTGCCTCCACCTGGCACTTGTTACTCATGTTCTCAGGCTGTGGAAATCAGAAGCATGTACCACTACATTACCATGTAGATGGTACACCAGTAAAATAAAGCCAGGAATGTAGAAGTCCTGGATTTCATGTCTATGGCTGAATAATCTACCATGTTTTGTACACCACACTGCCTCCAACTGGCACCTGTTACTCATGTTCTCAGGCTGTGGAAATCAGAAGCATGTACCACTACATGCCCATGTAGATGGTACACCCCAAAAATAAAGCCAGGAATGTAGAAGTCCTGGATTTCATGTTTATGCCATTCACTCATGCTTCTAGAGAAGTTCATTTGCTCAGAATTAAACTTAGTTTGTTGTCTCTGCTATGCTCCTTAAATTTGTTGGCTATACAGTGCTATAACACTTCTGCATACTACATACCAATTATGGGATAAAGCCTGAATCAAATAATGCCACATAGTTCACAGAATGCAGCAAGTAAAATGTAAAAAGTGCAAAGCCAACTGATATTATTGCTTACAGGTGTTGGTCTATTATAGGTTCAAGGTCCAGCATTGCTGTGTGACACATTGTTATAGAGAATGGAGCAGGGAGAGTGTTGTCTTGCTAAAGTGCCTGTGGTGTAATTTCCACCAAGTAATATCAGTGCACACCAATGATGTACATTGATATATTACAAAAGCCTAATTTGCAGGTGTTCAAGTACCACTTTCTCACAGCCACAGACTCAGGCATCTTGTAGCAAGCATGCTATTTATGATCAAACTCATGTATATGTTTGGCCAAGTTGCAGAAGTCATGTGGAGAGACTGGAATTGCCACACGTTGCCCGAGCAAGTAGCCAAATTCAAGGAAAATAAGTGGAACAGCTGTGGGGATGGAGTGGGAGAGGGTGGGAGCATAGCTTAGGGTTTCAGGAAGCAATCAGGAGGGACATTTCATTTTAGGGAGCAGTCGGGTGAGTTTTAGTATTTGGAATCATGATGAGAGCTTAGTGTTAGGGAGCGATGGGGGACTTTAGGCAGTGGGACAGGAGTTTAAGGTTTAGGGAGTGGGGGCATTAGGGTTAGGGAGTAGATCTGGAGGTGAAGTTTTAGGTTTAGAGAGTGGAAGGGAACTGTTATGGTTAGGATTAGGAAATGATAGTTTAGGTTAGGGACTTGGTGGGAGTTTTAGCATTAGAATTAAAGATCTAGTTGGGCTATACAGTTTGGTAGGGTCAGATGGTAGCAGGGCTTTAAACTTAAGTAGTAGCAGACTATTAGGAATTATAGCATTTTCCATTTAGAGTAAAGAGAAAATGTATTACAAGCTACTAGCATATGAACACTTGTAGCAAGCCCATGTGTGCAGCTGTGCAATGCTGTCCTGTTACCCACTTAAGTCTGACAGCATGCAGGAACTCTGTATGCATTGTTCAGCACCTTAGATGTCTTTGGTGCTTTTTTCCCTCTTGTCTATTGACAATCAGCTGCCCCATAATCAAAGTGGCTTCTGCCATCTGGAGGGCTGACAGCCAGGCAGCAATCAGGGTTTTCCCTATGGTCTCCCATTCACACATTTCTCAGGATTGACTGAATGGGTAGAACCCTTTTGGACTGCATACCTCCATAGATGTCCAGTGCTTGCGGCAATGCATGAAAGCACTGCTTTGTGGATGCTGAATCCTGGCTTTTGTGCTGTATTTGCACTTGAAGATGATCTAGTTGTTATCTGTCCTTCCAAGATGGGCAAACCAGGATCAGTTACACACTCCTACCATCAATAGCCTACTTATCCATTTTTCATGTCACTGATTGACCCCAGATAACCTGACTCACAGTCACAGCTTTATAATGATGTATAATTTAGCATGAACTTTTAGAGCAGCTGACAAAAGTATCCAAAAAAACATATATGTAGAGCTTGGTCTTTTCTGAGGTAAAAATGTCCTTGTATCATTCTAAGTTATTATTATTTTAGAATTTATTGGTCTTCAAAATAGCCTGATAAGAGTTGTCATGCTGCATGACGTTCAACTACAGTCAACAGTTTTGCTTCTCTGGTGTAATTTTATAGTAACACAGCTGTGAAAAAAATGGACATTTAACATAGTAGTATTTCCCACTAACTTACAATGAGACTACTTTTATTTGCCTAATTTTTGGCAGTCTCTCTGGAAAGCCCACCATTTTGTCTTTTTTGCAAAAATATATATTTTTTTTATATTGTTAGTGACCATCTGTTATATAGAATTTTAAGCTATGTTTGAACAATAAGCTTGAAAGAGTCGCTTGCATCGTGTTTTATTTCAGGCTGAGCATTGCTGTTCTAAGCCATATTTTCTACATATTTGTGAAACTGTCCATAGGTTCATAGGAGGTTAATAGGCTAATGGCCTTTGGACCTTTACAAGCTTAGTCATGTAAAAAAAACATGTACCGTAATTGACCATAGTGACATGGTCACTGTTAGCAGAGCAATTCTATGACCAGCACCCACAACTCCTGTCCGTTCGGGACATAGGTGCCACCCCCAGGGTAAATTTATGGTCACCCATCCAATTGTCAAGGCTGCACTTAAATAAGGTCATTGAGGAGCTCTGCTTCACATGAAGTGGGAGCTTATTCCAGAGTAGTGGCAATCTCTGGGAGATATATCTGTCTGTCCAACATGTTTTGTTAATGTCATAGGCTAGGTTGCGATCTCTGGAGAGAGTGACTCTTGTCCCATTAGATTTGTGGATGTGCACCATTTCCATTGGGGCAGAGTCAGAGACTGCTCTACTGGCCGGGAACAGATCGCCTCTCAGCAGCCCATATGATACAGAGTACAGTGACGGGCTTTCAATCTTTCCATGTAAGTAATGTTTTAGAGGCCCTGGATTCTCTTGTTTAGAAACCTCTGTGGTCTCTCCAGTTGCTGCAGGTGTTAGTGGTCTGATAAGGGTTGAGTACAGTGGTGTTATAACCTCCATAGTCTTGGATGCGATGATTTGTGAGATGCACAATTTAGATGGCTTTCCTTACCACTATGGACGCATAGTGATATAAGTTTAGATTGCTATCTGCCAGTGTTCCCAAGACTCATACCATTGGGTTTGAGCTTAGAAGGATGCTATCTATATCATAATTAGCAGGGGCTACTTCTTTGCCAAAGAGAATAATGAGGCATTTTTTGCATTTAGTTTTAGTCCATGACTTTGGCACCAATCATTTGTCTGAGTCAGCCCCTTCTGTAATATGTTTACATCATTGGGGGACTCAATGATTGCATCTAATTTGGAGTCATCTGCAAACTTGGTAAACCACAGGCCATCTACTTTAACATGGAACTCAGAGAAATAGATTCCAAACAGTGGAGGTCCCAGCACAGATCCTTGTTTTACCCCACTGGTAAGTGGTCTACTGGTGGAGGTGGACTCCATAACTTTGACAGTGTGTGTTCTGTTGGTGAGCCAGTTTGCTACACATCTAGTGATGTATGGGTCTGTCCCCAGCTAGGAGAGTTTTTTAATGATCCCTGAGTGGGAGATTGAGTCAAAAGCCTTGGCTAGATCAAGGTAGACAATATGTACTGCTTTGCCCTCATCCAGGGCTTTAGTGACATTATCAAAGAAGTCCATCAGTTTTAATAAGCAAGATCTACCTTTGATGAAACCAAACTGGTTCAGGCCAAGAGTTTGAAGGTCGCATGTGTCCTTGTTGATAAGGTCCATGATGATTCTTTCCATGGCCTTGCAGATAAGAATGGCTAGGCTTATGGGTCAGTAGTTTCCTGGGTGGGTCAATGGACCCTCTTTTTGCAAGGGAATCACTGTTGCTGTTCTCCACTCTGCTTGATCAATGGCAGTGCTTAGGCGATGGTTAAAAAGAGTTCCAAGTGGTTCTACTAGATCTTGTTTTAGATTGTTTAACAAGCAACCTGGGATGTTATCTGGTCCCAGGAAGGCCATGTTTTTGGTCTTGGAGAGTGTTTGCATGACCTATTCTTTTGAGATACTCAGTAGAGGACTGGTCTCAGGAATGCTTTGGGTATGGCTGGTGGAGACATGCGGGTGAAGTTATTGCCAAAACTGTCAGCTATCAGGTTGTCAATTTCCTAAAGCTCAGTATGAGTGGTACTCTCCACTATAAGTTCAGCACACAGCCGGGCATTCCCTTTTAGGTTTCAGATGTAGCTAAAGAATGCCTTATGGCTGTCATTAGCTGGGAATGCTTATTTAGTCTTGTAACTAGCCTTAGAGGATTTTACAAAATATCTGATTAGCTGTGGAGGGTATTCTTCCCCTGTTGAGTAAGTTCCCTCTTGTTCTTAGATATCAGATTCTTCCTTTTATTATATAACTTATTTACACTTACAGTCCACCAAGGTGGCATGTTTTTTTCGGGAGGACCTGGTTTTAGTGCTGTCAGGTACAGATGAGTCAATACATTTGTTTAAGTGGCTATAAAGGGCATTTTTGTAATGGTTAAGGTGTTTGCCTTGCAAACATAAGGGGCAGGGGTTGATTTTCACATTGGGTAAGTGGCTAGGCTTAAAATGGCCCACAACGGCAGTTAGTCTAGTACTAATCCATGAGCCATGAACCTTCTGCATGGGAGTCATTGTTGGCTGCGTTAGTAGGGGCTTTGAAACTTTTTATACCATTGCTTAGTAGGCTATAGTTTGCTTTGGAGAAATTTTTCATTTTTTTCCTCCTGTGGGGGTATCAGGTCTGATCTTTACTTCAAACAAGACTGATTTATGGTCTGACCTTACTAGAGAGGGCAAAACACAGGGAGTAGTGCAGTGATCCCCCATGTTGGTGAGCACTAGGTCTTGGACATTTGAGCCCCTTGTAGGGGTGAAGGCCAACTGTTCCAGGCCATTTGAATTAAAAAAGTCCAGGACCAACTGTTCCTGGGCATTTGAATTAACAAAATCGGGAAACTCAGAGCAATCATGTTTATGCTTGTGTACATCACACAGTCAATTGAAGGATAATTGAAATCTCCCATGACCAAGGTGTTTGGCTGCATACTAAGTGGCTCTGGCAAGTCAAGGTAGCAGTGTGCTTCTCCTGGTTCATGGTGGGGGACCTGTAGCTAGCAATGATGTGGTAGGGCATTTTGCCTATAGTTATTTGGACCTATAGTAGGTCAAGAGAGTCGTACTGTTTTACTAGTCTCAAAGTGTATTTGGATTTAATGAGGATGGATACACCTCCACCTTTGGTGCTTTCATACCCATTTTGAAGTCTGAACATGTGAAAGGCATTGTTGCTGTGTACAGTCAGCGTAGTCTCTGTGGCCTTGAACCAAGTGATTACACAGCTGTCAGCATCTCCTGAGGTGAGGAGTGCTTCAAGGGGGTGCAGTTTACTGTTTTGGCTCCTAGCATTAAGCAGCGTGACCTTGAGTTTGTCTCTAGTGGATTTCTTTACACTGGACATTTTGTTGTTTTGAAATTGCCTAAAAAGGGCACTATGGGGGAGGCAAGCATCTTTATCAGTATGCAAAAGCCTTGAGGAGACATGGAAGGACGTCTCTAGCAAAGGTCTATTGACCATGTCTTCCCAGGCAGTCAGATACTAGATCTCCCTGGAGTGTCACAAGAAGCTAAGCCAATTACTGAAATCAATATTTTTTTGTCTGTATTGTGGTATCATCCTAGGTGAAGGTAGAACACTGCTTAGGGCTAGAGACATACCTACTTGGGACACAAAATCTGAGAGTTCAGTCATGTCTGTCTTCATACAGTCCAGAGAAGTATGCCTCAAGTCATTCACTCCTAACATGTACTATGACAGTAATATAATGATAATTGTTGCTGAGTGTGTGCATGATTTGATGGATCCTGGCACCTGAGAGGCAGCTGACCATGACCTTCTCCTTGTCCACCCTGGTAAGGGGGTCATCTGTGTGTCTCACTATTGTCGCCTATGAATAGGATATTAGGTTCTAAGGTGTTTTGCCTTAGAGGCTTAATTGTTGAGACACTGATATGTGTATTGTTACGTGTAGTAGTAGATTCTGTTTGTGTGCCATCTCTGACTAAAAACACACACACACACACACACACACACACACACACACACACACACACACACACACACACACACACACACACACACACATATTGAATGTATTCAATATCTATGCTTGTAGCTTTTTGTTTTATTGACTCTAATCAGTGACCTACTTCTTTCTTAAGGGTGTAAAGGTCTGAGATGCAGATCCTCCAAGCCTATATGATGTAATAGAGTATGTGATAAATATACTGTGAACTTGCACTTTCAGAAAAGGTCATACTACAAGTACTACCTAAGTTATGTTTTTTTTGTGTTTTGCATTCTTGGGTGTTTGATTAAAAAGAATGAAAAATACATTATAAAGAGAAAAGCTGGACATTTTAGTGAATTTGTCCTTCAAAGCCTGTATACCTGTACAAGTTTCTTCCTAACAATCGATGCATTTAATTCACCTGGATTTTGTCATGTATGACTGTTTGAAAAAGTTTTCTTCAATCTGAAAAACTATATCAGTACTGTTTGCAGGAAAGGCATGAAAGAGAGCTATACCCAGTATGACCGAGACAGAAATTTTATAGTGGGCTTTTTATATTGAATAAATAAGAAGTTATGTACTCACCATAACGTTCCATCCATGTTGTCAGTCTTAATTTATCCTTGACCTTTGGGACTCAGTTCTGATCCTTGGAACTGGCTCGGCCATTACACAGCTCACGCTAGCCAAAAACACTCGAGCTAAGACTCTACCCACAATACCCCTCTCCAGAATACCTCAGATCAAATTTGCACCTACACAGGAAGACAGAATAATATGTGTATGAAACCAAAGAGGCTTTGTCCAAGGTAAAACCTGAAAAATTGCCAGGACAAGGGTAGATTCCTCCAAGGAGTCTGCAGAAGAGGGAAGGAGGGTGGGGTGCCAAAAATAAATGAAGATTAACAACACAGATGGAACATTATAGTGAGTACATAACTTCTTATTCTGATGTTGTCAATCTTTATTTATCCTTGACCTTTGAGACAGAGTCCCCAGCTACTTTACATCTTGGATGGCCTTATGGAAGGATATTCCTGATAACCACAGAGCCAAAGGATGCTCTTTCCCTGGAGACCAGATCCAATTTGTAATGAGTAATAAAGGTATGTGGAGTAGCCCAAGTTGCTGCTGCGCATATTTTATCCATCGAAGCCTTGGAATGGAAAACAGCAGATGTGGCTATTGCCCTAGTAGAATGCGCTCTCACTGGCACTGGTAATTGAAAATTCTTTTTATTGTAAATGAAAGTAATACAATCTCTTAACCACCTAGAGAATGTGACTTTTGAAACAGATTTCCCCAAAGAAGGACTAGAAAATAACTCATCCAATTTTCTAAATTCATTAGTTCTGTTGAGGTAGAAGTGTAATTGTCGGTGAACATCCAGCAAATGCAATCAGTATTCGCCTTTGTTGGAAACATTTGGAAAGAAAACAGATAAATAGATGGTTTGATTGATATTAATTTCCGAGACCACCTTGAGGAGAAAAGATGTGTTGGTTCTTAGTGAAACCCTATTTTTATGGAAAATCAGATAAGGGGGCTGACAAGATAGTGCTTGTATTTCAGAAATTTATCTAATGGAAGTAATAGTTATCAGAAAAATGGTCTTCCATGGCAGAGACTTTAAGGGACAGGTAGCCGGTGGTTCAAAGGGGGAAAGTACCAAGGACTGCAGAAACAAAGTCAGATCCCAAGGAACTAGGGCTTCTTTATACAGCGGTTTCAATCATAAGGTTCTTTTAGGAACACTTTACATAGTATGTGGGAAATTAGTGAGTGGTTTTCCCCACTCTGGGGTTGAGAGACCACTCATGAGGCAGGCGAATGCATCTTCTCAGTTTTCCCGCTATCACATTCAAACTCCCCAGGATGTGCAGGGCTAACAGAAAGCGGTTGGAGGATATCACCCATTGCACACTCTGACAACTTGCCAACACAGGGGGTAATATTTGATTCCACCCTGTTTGTTAATATACCTGACTACTGACATGTTGTCTGATTGAAAAATAAAAATAAAACAGGACTTTGATAAAGGACCTGTGCTAATACAAACTTAGATAGAATAAAACAAAAAAGTACAGGACCAACACAGCTAGATAAAAAGAAATTTATTCTAAAAATTAAGCGCTTTCACGGTAATCCAAACCACTTCATCAGACTCACTCTACAAAATGCAAACTCTGCTTAAATAGTAAGACACAATGAATACAATCAATTAAAAACTAATTGACTCCAATTAGAACTGTACTGACTCTACTTCTTAAAGAAACAACCTTCATAAATGCAATACGCCTATGCAAAGTGAGTCACAAAATTACGTGTGTATAAAAATATGTATATGAACAATTATATATAAAAATAAATCCTAAAATTTCATATTATACATCCTGTTTAAAATCAATTACAAGAATTAATGTTTCAGGGCACGTGCTTTAAGGAAAGGTTTCAATGAAAGAACCCCCATTCAGACCAGGGGCTCTATCTGCATTAAAGAGGAGAATCCACATTTCTTCTGCTAATTCTGTCCGATTTTTAATGTCTCCCCCTCTTAAACCTTCAGATATTGCCTCTAGTACCAGAAACTTAAAACTGTGTTTTGTACCATCCTCTATCACATGTTGGACTAAAGCATTGTTGTCCTTGCCATTCCTAATGTCTCTCTAATGCTCTAAAATTATCTCTCTGAGTTGCCTATTACTTTTACCTATATAGAAGGCATGGCAGTTTAGGCAGTAACTAAAATAAACAATATTGCTAGTCCTACAGCCTGCATAAAAATCTGTTTCTATCTTAAATGTAGTATAGGGATGTATATAGTTGGCTCCTGTGTGAATAGATCTACATGCTGCACAATTCCTGCATTTGTAAGTTCCCATCCTAGCTGATCTCAAACTCTCATTGAAATTAGATGAGTTATAACAAAGATGTCTTTTCAATGACTTATTATTGTTGAAAGAGAAATGTGGTACAGAATCTACAACATTTTTCAGTTCATCTATGGTATTCAAAACATTCCAGTTATTTTTGATAATGTCACAAAATCTATTAACATCACTGGAATATGTTAGAGGGAACCTGAGGGTCCCTTCAACCTTCTCTACCATGCTTTCTTTTTCAACTACTGTCTCTGCGTAATAAGGTCTGCATTTCCCTTCTCTTTCCTTCCATGCATTAACGATACAGCTGTCTATCTCTTTTTCATGGTAACCTCTATCTAAAAATTCTTTTTTCAGAGATGTAATCACTGATTCTAGTTGTTTATCATCGTTATGCAAATGCATAACTCTATATAACTCTCCTTTAATTACATTTTGGGAAACGTGTCTAGAATGCATACTATTCCTATGCAATAGATTGTTCCTACAAATGGGTTTCCTGTACATGCTGGTTTCTACTTGAGTTAACTCTGTTTTTTTAACCATGACATCTAGAAACTCTATCTCTTCCATGAAATGTTTATAAGTAAATCTTAGAAAGTCTGTGGACTTGTGTAGATATTCTATAAATCTCTCTAATGTCTCGATCGATCTTTTTCACAGAAGAAAAATATCGTCCACAAAACGTGTATACAATATTATGTGTTCACAAAATTCTACAGCTTGTAACAATGTGTCTTTCTCCTATTACACTAACACAAGCACATGCTGTCCCCATAGCCACGCCAACCTTCTGTACATAGAAACTCTGCTCAAATAAGAAAACATTGTTTTCTAAAACAAGTTCTAATAGAGCACATAATAAACTGGTTTTCTCATTCGTAAAACAGTGATTAGTATTCAAGAAATTCCTGATGTTCTCAATTCCCCAAGCATTGGAAATCACTGTAAAAAGGGACTCATTATCCATAGTTACCAGGCAATAATCACTATTTAAATTAGAAGTAACGGCATACAACTTTTGTAAAAAGCATTTAGTGTCTCTAAGGACTGTATCACACTCTTCCAATAAAGGGTGCAGATTCTTTTCCACATAAATGGAAAGTTTCTGTCACCCAATGCTTCCCAGATACTATTGGTAGCATATATGGACACTCAACATTTCTGTGCGCTTTAGGCAAACCATAAATCATAGGAACAAGTGGCTGTTTTACCTCAAAATATTGAAATAGATTCTCATTAATCATGCCTGTCATAAGCATGTCAAAAACATAAAATTATACTTTTTCAATAATTCTTCTTCTTCTTTTGGCTTTTCTCAGATAGGGGTCACCACAGCGGATCATCTGTCTGCTCATGACTGGCAGTGGAGTTTTTACAATGTCGAGTTGCAAGCCCGGCGCCCAACCTTCCACAGAAGGCACACACACTCATACCTAGGGCCAATTTAGAGTGTCCAATCTACCTACTGCATGTCTTTGGGATGTGGGAGGAAACCGGAGCACCCAGAGGAAACCCACGCGACCACAGAGAGGACATGCAGACTCCGCACAGAAGGCACCCCAGCCGAGAATCGAACCAGAGAACCTCTTGCTGTGAGGTGGCAACGCTAGCCGCTGCACCACCGTGGCCGCCCTGATACTTTTTCAATAATACCATACACAATAGGCTTAGATATGCATAAATAAGACAGAAAGAAATCAATGTGCTACACAATGAGATATGTGACCATTTTTCTGCAGAGGTTATATGTGATAAGCTTAATACCCTACATGATAGTGTTATGGCTTATGAGAAGAGACTGCAGCTAACAATGATTAAAAAACCACAGCGGGATATCCGTGATTTCTCCAATGGAGCAGTTTTTGCATGGGTAAAGGCAAGTAGAGCTAATTTAGTTCCTGCCAATATTACTGAGGGACTTCAGCAGCCGCTAGATCACGAAGTTAATGAACCAGGAAGTTCCATGGATCTGAAGGAGTTAACTGCTGTGGGAGGAGCCACAATGGTGAATCAAACCAACTTCCCTAAGACGAACGGAAGTAGTCATGGTGGAGGCCAGCAGGAAAGAGATGACGGTAATGCATCAACTACACAGATACACAAAAAGAAAATGTCAAATGCTGAAGGAGTGGTGCATTTTTCCGAGTTTGTGGCTCTGAACTCAGAGCAAAGTACAGCAACAGCCACCTCATTCAATCTGATGAACTCTTTGCTCCTCAAAGAGAGATCTCAAAACCAGGGAAGGAAGGGCAGAGTGCATTGCCTCCCAAGCACAGAAGGAACACGGAACTCAGGAAGAACTCGGAGATGGCAGTGAAAGGTTTGGTTTTAAATATTTCTTCAATAGAATTAACACCTACACAGTTACCCTTGCTGAATAAAATTCTTTCCTTTATTCCGGCCCAGAAAGTGGACCTAGTTGACATTTTGAAAGATTTGAAACTGTTTGGCAGAACATTAACATTAAAGACAATGTTCTCAAGCAACAATGATAATGACACTGATATTTAAAAAAAAATGAGTACTTATATTCCTCCACCACATGTAAAGGTGGATGCATTCGTTGAAATTTGTGAAAGGCAGATAGGGAAAGAATATGAAACTGGTGCAAAAGCTAAGTATTATAATATGGCCTCTGCTGAATATGCTGCATTAAGAGAACTGAAAGTTATGAAATGTTTAGAGATTAGACCAGCTGATAAAGGCAGCAGCATAGTGGTGTTAGATAGGGAAATGTATATGGAACAAATGGGGAAATTATTGTGTGATGATAAAACATTTATGTATATCTAAGCCTATTGTGAATGGTATTATTGAAAAAGTATCGTTTCATGTTTTTGACATGCTTATGACAGGCATGATTAATGAGAATCTATTTCAATATTTTGAGGTAAAACAGCCACTTGTCCCTATGATTTATGGTTTGCCTAAAGTACACAGAAATGTTGAGTGTCCACCTATTTGCCCAATAGTATCTGGGAAGGGTTGGGTGACAGAACCACTTTCCATTTATGTGGAAAAGAATCTGCACCCTTTATTGGAAGAGTGTGATACAGTCTTTAGAGACACTAAATGTTTTTTACAAAAGTTGTATGCTGTTACTTCTAATTTAAATAGCGATTATTGTCTGGTAACTATGGATACTGAGTCCCTTTTTACAGTGATTTTCAATGCTTGAGAAATTGAGAACATCAGGAATTTTTTGAATTCTAATCACTGTTTTACGAATGAGAAGACCAGTTTATTATGTGCTCTATTAGAGCTTGTTTTAGAAAACAATGTTTTCTTATTTTAGCAGTTTCTATGTATAGAAAGTTGGTGTGGCTTTGGGCACATGTGCCAATAGCTACACCAACCTTGTGTTAGTACAAAGGGAAAAAGACATATTGTTGCAAGTTATAGAATTTTGTGAACACATAATATGGTATACACGTTTTGTGGATATTTTGTCTCCTGTGGAAGGGATCGATCGAGACATTAGAGAGATTCATAGAATATCTACACAAGTCCACAGACTTTCTAAGATTTACTTATAAATATTTCATGGAAGAGATAGAGTTTCTAGATGTCATGGTTAGAAAAACAGAGTTAACTCAAGTAGAAACCAGCATGTACAGGAAATCAATTCATAGGGACAATCTATTGCATAGGAATAGTATGCATTCTAGACACGTATCCCAAATTGTAATTAAAGGAAAGTTATAGAGTTATGCATTTGCATAACGATGATAAACAACTGGAATCAGCGATTACACCTCTGAAAAAAGAATTTTTAGATAGAGGTTACCATGAAAAAGAGATAGACAGCTGTATCGTTAATGCATGGAAGGAAAGAGAAGTGAAATGCAGACCATATTACGCAGAGACAGTAGTTGAAAAAGAAAGCATGGTAGAGAAGGTTGGAGGGACCCTCAGGTTCCCTCTAACATATTCCAGTGATGTTAATAGATTTTGTGACATTATCAAAAATAACTGGAATATTTTGAATACCATAGATGAACTGAAAAATGTTGTAGATTTTGTACCACATTTCTCTTTCAAAAATAATAAGTAATTGAAAAGACATCTTTGTTATAACTCATCTAATTTCAATGAGAGTTTGAGATCAGCTAGGATGGGAACCTACAAATGCAGGAATTGTGCAGCATGTAGATATATTCACACAGGAGCCAACTATATACATCCCTATACTACATTTAAGATAGAAACAGATTTTTATGCAGGCTGTAGGACTAGCAATATTGTTTATTTTAGTTACTGCCTAAACTGCCATGTCTTCTATATAGGTAAAAGTAATAGGCAACTCAGAGAGATAATTTTAGAGCATTAGAGAGACATTAGGAATGGCAAGGACAACAATCCTCTAGCCCAACATGTGATAGAGGATGGTACAAAACACAGTTTTAAGTTTCTGGTACTAGAGGCAATATCTGAAGGTTTAAGAGGAGGAGACATTATAAATTGGACAGAATTAGCAGAAGAAATGTGGATTCTCCTCTTTAATGCAGATAGAGCCTCTGGTTTGAAAGGGGTTCTTTCATTGAAACCTTTCCTTAAAGCACGTGCCCTGAAACATTAATTCTTGTAATTGACTTTAAACAGTTAGGATTTATAATATGAAATTTTAAGATTTATTTTTTATATATAATTGTTCATATCATATTTTTCTACACACGTAATTTTGTGACTGACTTTGCATAGGCGTATTGCATTTATGAAGGTTGTTTCTTTAAGAAGTAGTGTCAGCACAGTTCTAATTGGAGTCAGTTAGTTTTTAATTGATTGTATTCATTGTGTCTTACTATTTAAGCAGAGTTTGCATTTTGCAGAGTGAGTCTGATGAAGTGGTTTGGATTACCGCGAAAGCGCTTACTTTTTTAGAATAAATTTCTTTTTGTCTAGCTGTGTTGGTCCAGTACTTTTTTGTTTTATTCTATGTTGTCTGATTGAATAGCAATTGGGCCTGTAGGGAGGACATACTGGAAGGCTGCAACACTAAGAGCACTGCCCTCAGTTCCAGAACAGTGATATGCAGATTGGCCTCCATCAGGGACCAAGTGCCTTGGACTGTTCTTGCCAGATAATGCCCCCCACCCTATCTGGGAGGCATCTGTGATCACTATGGCCTTAGGTTGGGGAGGAACAAAGGGACAGCCTAAGAGGATTTCCTCAGATTCCATCTACCAGGATAAGTCTTTCTTGCAATGACTGGTAATTAAAATGGAATGAGTCACTGGATCAGTCGGACTGGACCACTGGCATGCCAAAAGACACTATAGTAGTCTCATGTGAAATCTTGTCAGGGGAACTAAAGTAATGGTTGCTGCCATGGACCCTAAGGCTTGAAGGACTAAGAGTGCTGGTATCTTGTTGTTGGGAAAAATGGCTTGTACTTGGGATCTTATCTTCTGTAGCCTGTGAAGAGGGAGGGAAACTATGTATACAAGTGATGGTGTTTAGATGAGATCCTATGAACTGTAGATCTTGAGATAGCGTTAGTTGAGATTTTGAGTGGTTGACTGTAATGCCCAGATGAGCAAACAGGTGAAGAACGAAATCTGTTGTTTGAAGCAGTAGATGCCTAGTGGGAGCAGTAATGAGCCAGTTGTCTAGATAGGGAAATACCCGGAATCTGTGCAGGCTCAAGTGAGCTGTCTCTGCTGCCAAACACTTGGTGAATACTCTGGGAACTGTGGTGAAGCCAGAGGGCAGCACTGTGAACTGAAAATGACTGGCTCCTAGCCAAAAGTGGAGGAACCTTCTGGAGTGTTTGTCCATTTTTATGTGGTAACACACATCCTGAAGATCTACAGAGCACATCCAGTCATCTTCCTCTAAGAAGGGTAGGATAGACTGTACCATGACCATCTGTAATTTTATTTGTTGAACAAACTTGCTTAGAATGCTGAGATCCAAAACTGGTCTCCAGTCCCGTCTTCTTTGACACCAAAAAGAAGCTTGAGTAAAATCCAGATCCTATCTGATCTGGTGGGACTTCTTGGATGACTCTTTTTTCTAGCAGCCTTTGAATTTCTGGAGCTGCTTGATCCCCCTGATTGAGTAAAACATCAGGGAGTCTTCTTCTTGACCTTGGGATGAGTGTGAAGGGGATGTGGCAACCTCTGGTTATGATCCCCTGCACCCAAGTATCTGTTGTTATTTGCCACCAGGCTCTTGAGTACAAGGAGAATCTTCCCCTGACTGCTTCCAGAGGTAAGCAATCAGGCCCCTTTTCAGAAGCGCTGGTAGGGTTTCTCAGAGAAAGACTTTCTGGAACCCTGATTTCGTGGGTCACCCCTGACGCAGGGCTAGTGTCTTCCATTGGACCTCCCCCTCTACCCCGAGGGGAGCCACCACCACGTGAGTCCTGAAAAGGCTATTTGGATGTCATGAAACACATCTTTCCACTCCTCTGGTTCCTACAGTAGGTCCATTGGGGAGCAGATTATCATTTGCCCACAGATAGAGTCTTTCCATCTTTTTCACACTTGGCTAATGTGTCTTTGACTTTGGTGCCGAACAAGAAAGATCCATCAAAAGGAGCATTGATGAAAGAAGACTTAAATGGCTCCACAAACTCACATAAAAACATCCAGGTGTGTCGCCTTATGGTAACCCCAGAACACACTGACCTAATCATCACTTCAGCTGCACAGGCAGTGAGCCTTATGAACAAGTTGAAACTAGAATCCAGGGTACATAGCTGGGAGACCACTTTAACTTGGACCTCTTTAGACACAGCTCCTGTGAGGGTATCTGATAACTCCTTGATCAGATCCCTGTGGAGCCTAGTAAAGTGTGCTATAAAATTCAAGGATCTTAAAGAAAAGGTTGATAATGCATACACTCGCTTTCAGAATTTGTCCATCACCCTAGACTCTGGATTAGGGGGATGAACAGTGGAAATCTCTTCCGCCAGTTCCTTTGTGGTGGCCACCACAACCACCATAGCATCTACTGATAACTTTTTAACCCAATATCGGTGGTCCTCTGGTGCTGAAAGAATTTTGTCTGCTCTTCTGGTGATTGGCTGTACAGAATCAGGGGCCTTCCAAGCCCAATGCATGATCAATTTAATAAGATCGTCAGCAAGAGAAGTCACCCAAGAAGTAGATGGGTGAGCACCAAAAGCTTGCCAGTACACCAACTCCTCAAAGGTAGGGTCTTTGGGCTTCCAGTTACCCCTCTGTTACAGTATTTCTAGGATGACATCTTCTAGGGGTGACTGTGGGGGACCCTTCCCTTCATTGAAATCCGTCTCTTCTATGACAGATTCTTCAAGAAAATCTAAGTGTTTCCGCTTACATGTCTTTTTCTGGGGTGCCTCCTCAGTGGGAATCTCTGAGGAGCACTCGGAAGAAGAAGGGCCCTGCACAGGGGTATCCTGCAGCTTAGGTGACCACTGTCCAGGCATGGAGGTTGGTGTCAGCTCTGGGCAAGAGAGAGTCTTGGGATAGTATTCCGATATGGGTGGGGCCAGCTGAGAATCTGCACAGGCCAAAGCCCTCTCCATAACCTGGAAGGCAGGTCCCCCTGAAGAGGGATGGAAGCCTTGAATCAAGAAGGACAACCTCAAAACCATGGTCCTACCCTGCTCTAAGAAACCTACCCCCAAAGTAGAAGCCAAGGAAAAGCCCATGTCCACTGAAGTTCCAATAGTCAAGGACGTCTCCAAATAAAACGTTGGAGCTGATCTGAGACCCTCGGATCCAGCAGTGGAGCTATGACCTGGGGAGTCTGTTGGTGCTGATGGAACTGAGGTACTCAAGGCAGACCCTGGAACTGAAGGGGAAAAGGCTGTCAGGACTGGAGCAGCTGGAACCAGAGAAACTGGAGTCATAAACTCTTAGCCCTCAGAGGAGGTTAAAGAAGGAAATGTAGGTGGAGTCCTGGGAGAGAAAGCCCCATCTCCAGAAAGGAGTGGGGCCTAGGAGACAGAATAACCCCTAGCCACTAGAAGCTGATCCACCAACCTCACAATGTTGACTTCAGTCAGACCCCTGGTGGAACAGGTAGAGAAGCTTGAGGGGATTCTGGTCTGCCTAAGAATGGACTTGGGAGCTGTCCCACAAAGGGGTCAGTTGAAGGGGAATATCTTATCCTGGGTACATTGAATATGGGTTTTGGCACCGAGGGTGGTGTCAATTCTACAATTTCCAGAAGTGTCATAGGTGGAGTCCGTACCGACAGGGAAGTCAGAGTTCTTGGCACCGTCATGGCAGATGTAGTAATGGCAGACAGTGCCGAGGAAGTTGGATCCATAAATTTTCTAGTCTTAGACTTCAGTTGTGCTGGAAGAGTGGAAGCCGAAGGTTTATGCTTCTTTGCTGCCAAAGCTGAAGGGGACGCCAGCAGTGAATGAATCCTCTTTTGTCCAAGTTCTAATTTAGACAAAGGAGAGAAAGAGGAAGTTGAAGATGTGCCAGACTTGGATAAAGCCTCTTCAAAGGAAGTCTAATTAGACCCTTTAAGATTAATTTATTTCGCTTTTCTACAAGGGCCCAGTGACTAAAAGCTTAACAGATTGTACAGTCTTGCTGAAGATGTGCCGGGCCCAAGCAGTACACGCAGGAAGAGTGCCCATCAGAGTTGGGCATCTTCCTGCTACAACCCTGGCATTGCTTAAACCTGGTTGTTCCTCTGGATTTGTCCACCATGTTGACAGAGAAAAAACAATAGTCAACAGATGGCACAAACACACACACACACACACACACACACACACACACACACACACACACACACACACACACACACACACACACACACACACACACACACACACACACACACACACACGCACACAGATACACACACATACACACTCATACAAAGGAAAGAACACACTCACACAAGAGGGAGGAATGGCTACGAACAATGGTAAGCCAGAACTACCAAGAAGAGGTAGGAAAGGGAAAGTGCTGCCAATGATGGTAGACAAGAATACCTAAAGTAAAAAAATGGCACACTCATGTGTTTAAGGCAGAGATCACCAAAGTATT
The DNA here is from genome assembly GCF_019279795.1 of Protopterus annectens. NCBI lineage: Eukaryota > Metazoa > Chordata > Ceratodontiformes > Protopteridae > Protopterus > Protopterus annectens. The sequence goes on along the minus strand of NC_056733.1, from coordinate 1,893,343,167 downwards.
GGGAGAGAGGTTTAAACAAATAGAAAGGCAAGGAGGGTAGACGAAAACAACTATTTAAGATACATAAAAATTTAAGTAATCATACAGAAGTAAATAAGTGAAAGGTCTGAGTAAAATTAAGAAAATTTTACTTAGCTGATGAGACAACCTGGTTGACGCATCTTATGACAAGAGTGGCAAACAAGATCTGAGGTATTCTGTAGAGGGGTATTGTGGGTAGAGTCTTAACTCAAGACTTTTTGGCTGGTGCAAGCTGTGTAACAGCCAAGCTGGTTCCGAGGATCAGAACCTAGTCCCAAAGTTCAAGGATAAATGAAGATTAACAACATCAGCTTAATAGTTTTGAACTCTTCAGATTTTCACAGAGTGTCTGGAATCTTTGGCTCACACCTTTGATCTGTTCCTTTTAAAAATTGTGTTTTTTGGCAAATCAGTGACAACTGAATTCACTAAATAATGATAACCATTTAAGTTTCAGTCTTCCTATCTTTCAGGAAATGCATGGTAACCCAAAACATTTTATTCTAGAAAGTTTCTAAAATTGTATAAGCAATTTAAAATCTGTCCTTGGTTTTGGGCTTTTGTCCCCCTCACCAATACATTTTGGCTTTTTCCAGATTTCTTATGCTGCAAAGTTGAGAAATATAGCTGAGTGTCAAGTAGATTTCACAAGGAGCTGAGTGCTTCAGGGGAAGAGACGTTTAGTGTTGCTTATGCCACATCAGCATGTGTTGCTAGTAGCACAACAGGTAGTATATTTGCTTTTGATGCAGAAGACTGTGGGTTCTACTCCCACAGTATGTAGATGAGTTTCTGATACTGTACTGTCTTGTACTTTAAAGAGGGTATATGCTACAGTCCTGAGAATATCCTCCTTTGGAGGGGATACCTAGTAACTATGAACCTGTTGTTAGTTTGCCATCCATTCTCTATTGCAATATTACTAGCTTATCATTTTTTTAATGTAACATAGGCAGTTTATTCTTCAAGGGCAACAGGCACTTTGTGGATGAAACAATGAAGTATAAAGTTGTTTGCTAGCAGCAACCTCTTTATTAGTTACAGATCTCTTTAATGTAGAATTATTTAGATGGCATTTACTTCTGCAGATATTGTGTGTAATGAAAGAAGTTTGAGTAGACTTTTATGATGGAAATGTTCAGAATTGCACAGTTCTGTCATTATTGGTTCATACATTTTGTTTAATTGTTTATTAAAAGACTGTTTAAAACTACAAATTTAAAACACATTCTAACAAGTGGGGCTGCATTATACTAGGCATATAATTTAATGCAATCAGTAAGGTGAATCAAAGAATAAATGCATGTATGCATGGCCCTAAAAATGTGTCCAAGGAGCCTATGGTTTGAAAACAGTCCAAAGGTAAACGTAATCCTCCACTAGCCAGATACATTTTCTATGGATGTCGGTTTTCATGCCGTTTCAATGAATCTGAGTTTTGCCATTTCAATGAATATGAGTTTCAAGGGCAGAGATGTTTACTGCTCAAGCTAAGTCTGTTTTCATTGCAAGACTGTATAGTTTGTTTAGCAAATGGATGTTTGTGCTATTTTATTTCATTATCTGTAATCATTGTAGAAGAAAATAAGAGAAAAGTAAGCACACAGATTTGAACTGTGTGTATATTAACTAGCGAGAAATAGCCAAATAATGGAATACTGGAATGACTGAGGAGAGGGCTTCTGCTTGGGGGGGGGGGGTAGGGGGTTGCTGCAGGAAGGGCTGGTCTATTATCTTGCCTAGGGCCCTATTTGGCCATGATTTGGCCCTGGTATTTAAAGTAGGAAATACATGTGCTAAAGTAGTTGCAGTTTAACTACATTACACGGTATCCTTTTCTTTCTATGCATTTAAATAATTTAAGGAAATGACTGGAGTGGTTTTCTGAGGGTGTGACCTACCTGTGGGTGTGGCTCAAATCGGGGTGTTTCATGAGTATGGTGTGGGTGTGGCTTGAGGGGCGCAGCATAGCCGGCCTTAGGCATAGGCTAACTAGGCGGCAGCCTAGGGCACTACTCTAGCAGGGACGCTTTTCCAGTAATTTGGATGGTGTAGTTAGACCAGGATGGGGGCACCAAGTGGTGTGGGGGGGTGCTGTGGAGCCCTTTTGCCTAGGGCAGCAGTTGACTAAAGTCTGGCCCTAGGTGAAGTAGTACTCCTGCGCCATTCAGGAGTACTGCTTCGTCTAGAGCACTATTTTGGATAAGGCTGGCCCTAGTGACAGCACAAATTATTTAACTGATATTAGCTAAATGTAATTCCCTTCCTCATTCACCACACTGATTCAAAGTTTGCACCCTTTAACCAACCACTCATGCTCATGCAATGTTAATGTACAGGGAAGAAAGCTTTCTGGAGATTAGAGAAATAACAACTCTTAACATATCTGTATTTAGGAACTTAACCACTTAGCCCTTATCTGAGTATTGGTCACATCGCTGAACTTCTATACTGCTTATTTCATATTTAGTTTTCAACAATACAGCATTTTGTGAGGTTATGTTCCTAAGGCTACTTCTAGATAGTGCACAGCATGTGTGTTTTGTATAACTGAATCATAAAACTTAAATAATAATCTTAAAACTTAAAATTTTAATCTTAAAGCTAAAGATCATTGTATATATCATGTGGTTTATACCAAGTACATAAGGTAGCATGTGATACTTCTATGATAAACAACTCACAGCATGTTAAAAAACAGCAAACTAAATAACCAGTATTATTAGAAGCAAGCCAGGATCCACAAACCAATATTTATTGAGCGCTTTCGTTTTTTGGAATAAAAAACTTCATCAAAATAAGGCAATTACAAATGAACAGTGACTGACCCAACTTATATAGCAATCTTGCTTACAAAAATGTTAACTGGCAATCAGCTTAATGCTGTAGTCTCTAAAATGCAAATACAGTAAATACATACCTTAACATACATAAAATGTATAATATATAAAAAACATGATCTGTTAAAAACATATGTAAACTCACAGAAAACAATTCATTGTAAATTATATATAAATTATATAAATATTTGCTTATATATAAAATAAATATATATTATGAACTGCATATTAATCACATATATCCTTCAGCCCTTAGTCTAAGTATAGGACTGATGGAAATGTTACTATTAAGGCCTGGGTATTCGGTAGCATTAGTCCTCATCTTCCACCTTAATTCATAAAACTCTAAAAATTCATTAACTGGACCCCCCCTATCCCCCATTGATACCTGCTCTAAAACTGTGAACTTAAAATTGTGTCCCTCATTGTTATTAATGTGGACTGCCCGGGCATTTTTAATGTCCTGCTTCCTGATGTCATAGCAGTGCTGATAGACCCTGCTTATAAGGGCATGGATGGTCTTGCCAATGTAAAAACATGGACATAACTGGCAAAGGGCAAGATAAACTACAGATTTGCTGCTGCAACAAATTTTCTTCTTATCGAAATATTTCCCATAATTAGGAATATCAGTCTCAGTGCACTCCATGATGTGTTTACATGATGTGTTTACAATGCCTTGGCAGTCCACATTAATGATAATGAGGGACACAGTTTTAAGTTCACAGTTTCAGAGCAGGTATCAATGGGGGATACGGGGGTCAAGTTAATGACTTTTTAGAGTTTTATGAATTAAGGTGGCAGATGAGTACTAATGCTACCGAATACCCAGGCCTTAATAGTAACATTTCCATCAGTCCTATACTTAGACTAAGGGCTGAAGGATATATGTGATTAATATGCAGTTCATAATATATATTTATTTTTATATATAAGCAAATATTTATATAATTTATATACAATTTACAATGAAATGTTTTCTGTGAGTTTACATATATGTTTTTAACAGATCATGTATTTTATATATTATACATTTTATGTATTTTAAGGTATGTATTTATTGTATTTGTGTTTTAGAGACTACACCTTTAAGCTGCTTGCCAATTAACATTTTTGTAAGCAAGATTGCTATATAAGTTGGGTCAGTCACTATTCATTTGTAATTGTCTTATTCCGATTAAGTTTTTTATTCCAAAAACAAAAGCGCTCAATAAATATTGGTTCGTGGAGCCTAGCTTGCTTCTTCTAATACTGGATATTTCTATGATCTTTTATTATGATGGTGAGTAGAAACTCTCCACGGAGCTCACAGGAAGCTATGAGAATTACACTGCACACATTGGTGCCATCCAAGTTCATGGCAAAAAGCAGGCGCAGAGCTTTGGATTTGCAATAATGAAACAGTAATCGGACTGATCTGTCGCTGAATGTTATAAGTAGGATGCCACAAATAATTGAAACGCTGAATTTGTTCCTAGTAGACCTCACACTAGGTCACACATCCTGGGCTGGTAGGACAGCTTGTGACTTCTTAAAATGAGGTGGGGGTAAGCTGCATCCTATTGAACAAAATGTGATTTCCTCTTCATACACACATAGTATGCAGTTTGCAGCAAGTAATGTTAGTAGTCCACAGCTTCTCACTAGAACCTGGTAAAGAACCATTTTACAAAGTCTATTACACCTATGTAGGGTATCTTGAAATAACACCAAGTTACACAGAATCCAGCCAGGATAGCTTTATAGATTTATATTTCCTAATATTCCTATTTGTCTTTTCAGTGCTCTAGAACTCTCTATGATAACACACTCAGGTTTATATTCTAAGAGCACATCCTCACAACTGTGACAACATTTTTTTAATCCAGATCTTTCAAAGTGGTATTTGTCCTTAATACTTTTATGTAGAAAAATCATATCATCTTTCAGACAACTATATGATAAGGAATACTGTCCAAATATAAATGTAATTTAGCACGATAATTCAGATTTAGACTATTCCCCCTTTTTGTTACCTACTGCACATTTCTAACTTGCTTTATGTTTGATTTAATGCAAAGTACTCATCTGCTCACCAACAGCAGTAATATACTAATGTAGGACTTACTGGGCCTCAGGGGATAATGAGTACTTCAGAGCACCTAGTTTTTAACAGTCTTAAAATGCAAACATTTGTTTACATACACACATGCACATGCGCGAATGCACTCTTACATACACACACACACACACACACACACACACACACACACACACACACACACACACACACACACACACACTCACACACACACACAAGCGCCCACACACGCACACGCACACACACTCACATATACGCACATGCGCACCCACTCACACGCACACATGGACACACAAGCGCCCACACACACACACACACACACACACACACACACACACACACACACACACACACACACACAAGTCCCACACATGCACACGCACACACACACTCACATATACGCACATGCACACCCACTCACACGCACACATGGACACACAAGCGCCCACACACACACCCACACACACACACACACACAAGCGCCCACACACGCACACGCACACACACTCACATATATGCACATGCGCACCTGCTGACACGCACACATGGACACACAAGCGCCCACACACATGCACACACACACACACATACACACACACACACACACACACACACACACACACACACACACACACACACACGCACACACACACACACATACACACACACACATACACACACACACACACACACACACACCTACATAAGTAGTAGACTGGTAGTCTGGAGTCTACTCAAAGCATAAATCCTTGAAAAGGTGCCCAAATTATGTATTACATTTTTAAGGTGTTATCCTTCATTTTATTTCACTTTACCTAGAGGTACAGTTTGTCGAAATGCTCTTCAGGGTAAAGCAGTCACTATTAACCTATGAACCTATATAGAAAGTTCACCCCGGGGATCACTCCAGTGGCTCTACTTGATAGAGGCACTGGGAACTAACATCAGGTGGCATGGTGCCAAGGCACTTCTGTGGGCTAGGCTTGTAAAGGTTCCAGGGCCATTAGCCTAGTACACACCTATGAACCTATTACAGATTGTTTTCCCTATTTTAGTGTTAGCATAGATGGAGTAAAATATAAATTTATCAACAGCAAATGATATAGGTAGTGCCCTGAACTAGACCTTATGGTTCCTTCTATTTAACCAAGTTCACTTCTCTTCACTTTCCTTTATTCTGTAAACACCACAGTCTTTTAGTAAGTTTGTTAGTCAGATGTTCAAGGTATCTGCGATTGTTTAATGACTGATGAAGTAGGAGCTTGTGTTCCTCAAAACTGAATGCAGAGAAACAGTATCAGTGTCTGTACTCTCAGTTTAAAAAACTGGTGTACTGTGTATGTAACCCAGTGTGACTGTACGTGTTCCTGATGAGTCATAAATATTTTCACAGGCTGTTAACTTCTGCAAGAATCGTAGAGGGAAACATGCTTAGTTCATACAGGCAGTCACCATGGGAATTGTACATGTAGTTTTTGCATGTTTTCTCAGTAAGAACTCAAACCTGAATAACACATACCCTTCCTAGTAAGACTGACTGCTTCTTTTATGTATGAACCTATTTATTTAACATTTGTTAAATTGGTCCATTTGGAATATTCCATGTCAGTAGAGTCCCAAGGAGAGAATTTTACACAGACTAATAACAAGTAAATACCTGTAGTTAATGAAAGAGCAGACAGTTTGCATAACAATATGAAAGGCCAAAAATGTTACAACATAAAAACAATAAAGAGGAAGAGAGTGAAGTTAGAAGAACAAAATGTTGTGAATATGAGTACATTTAAAATAAGAGTAGGTGAGTAAAAAAATGAGAATATTGCAATATTTGTTATGTAATAAATAAATACAACTGCTGTGTTCATTATAAATAATTGTAAGACATTTCTGCCTTTAATAAAATATAGACAACTATTATGGGATAAATTATTGGTCAGGTGAGATCTAATATAATGGGAGTGATACACAAATATATAGAGACTGGCGGTACATTAATTAAGTGATAAGGCACAGTTGTTGATTGGATGTTAGTTGTACTTCTGTTATAAAATTACATTTCATCAAATCAAGTCCAGTTTTGTAAAGATTCTTATGCTGCAGATGTTTTTGTCTGGGATAGAGCGATATTTAATATTAGTTTATTCCATACCTTTCCAACTGTGAGAGGAAAGCTGGAATGTCCATACTCGTGCCAGGATATAAAAATAGACACCATGAGTGACTGAGTCTCTTGGATTTTAGGAGGATAACTTTGTAAAAATAGTTTTAACTGATGATGGTCTGCTGATGGAATATAGTAGTTTATAAAGAATGGACAGGGAGGGAATGTATTCAAGTTGGTGCAAATTGCAACATCTCATCTGTCATTTTATTTACTATATTATGTAGATATGCAGAAAGCAAAAATGTGAATAGCCAAATTCCTGGTTCAAACTCTCAGATGTGAATATTACAACTCTATTTTCAGGACATGGTGTCACACCCTCAAATTTATTGCTCACTTTCAGAGCTTTCACACACAGAACAAATACCTCTTTGTCAATTCCTTTCATCTAGACTCCTCCATTTTTATTTTCCCTGTTGCTTTAGGAAGGTATTTTCTTCCTGCAGAACAGAAGCCTGGACTGCCTTATTCAACCCACTAGGTGTATATGCACGTATCCGCACTTTAAATCCCATCTAACTGAGCAGATTTTGAATAATACCAAGCACATCACTTATTAATTTAACACATGCATTTTTGCCGTTACCCTACCTTTTCTCTGACCATGTACAGTATCAAACCGCACTATGGTGCTAGTAAGTGCTGACTAAAAGAATAGTAATACTACACTCTGCTTTCTGTATCATCTTACTGGCATGAATTCACTTTTTGGCTTTCAGACTTAATATGTTTTTGTTTATCTAATAATGTCATAGCTGAAAAAGTAACAGTTCGGTTTAGTCTACATACCTTAAAACAAAATGGGAAATAAATAAGTAAATAAAACAAAAACAATTGCATTTGCATATTCTAGATGTTAATGCACAATATACATTTTTTGGGGGGGGACCCAATTTTTTAACTATAACACATGCATTTCAGTATCTTGAATGCTTTTTTTAGCACAAAGTATATTTGAATATTCAGTTTATAGCACATCGGTAATGTAGCTATTTCATTACATAATGTATTTGCTTCATTTTATAGTGTTAGAAAATTCCCTTCTCAAAACATAGACAGTGTGTAATACTATCGATTCATGTATATTGTAAGTCATATTGTAATTCTCACATTGTATAACATTAGCTTAGTTGATAATGTGCATGTCTCAGTAACTCCTGCTTTGACTTCAGTATAATCTGCATTTTGATATGTAGTACAGTAATTTCATAAAAGTATGTACTTTATTTATAACTATAATAACATTTCAATGCTTATTTTATGTGTTTCAGTCTGCAACATGCATTACTGTAAACAGCTTTCTTTCAATGCCACGTATACATATTTTGCAAGAAAGTGCATGGAGCTGAGGCTACATTTACTATAGTGTGTTCAGCGCCATAAAGTCAACTGAGCCTATGGTTATTTCTGATAGAAGTAAAAAATGTTTTTTTTATGATGTCTACCAAATTTGGGTATAATAGTAGAGAACTTCTTTGCACTTCATTAGCAGCTGTCATGCAGTTTTGTCAGCAATTGAACTTCCAATAAAACTGAAGGATGGTATGTCAGGTTTACAGTACAGTAAAGGGACAGTATGTCATAGAATGGGATACAAGTTTAGTAATCTAGCTAAAGGAACATACCTAGGCGAATACAATGGATGCTTGACAGTACAGTAAATGGATAGTATGTCAGAGGATGGAATACCAGTCTAATAATACAGCTATAGGACCATACATCATGGGATACAATGTAAGCTTCACAATATAGTAGAATGAGAGTATGTCAGAGGATGGGATATGATTTCAACACTACAGCTCAAGGAATATACATAAAGGGATGCAATGAAAGCTTCACAGTACAGTGAAAAAAGATAGAATGACAAAGGAAGGGATATCAGTTTAATTATGCAACTAAAGGAACATATGTCAGGAAATCATAGCACAGTAATGGGGTGAAAGAACAGTATACCAGTGAATGGGATACCAGTTTAACTGTAAAATTAAATGACAGTACATCAGTGGCACTTGCTATAGGATTTGTAGCAAAACTGAAGGACGATAGACCACAGGATGTGGTACCAATATAACAACACAGCTAAAGGACAGTATTTCAGATGAACGGATACTGGTTTAATGGTACAGCTAAAGGACAGAATGTCAGGTGACAGGAACACCAGTTTAAAAGTACAGCTAAAGGACAGTATGTCAGGTGACCAGATACTAGTTTAATGGAACAGCTAAAGAACAGTATGTCAGGTGACTGGAATACCAGTTTAAAAGTACAGCTAAACGACACTTTATGAGATGAGGGCTACCAGTTAAACAATGCAGCAAAAGAGCAGCATATTATAAGCCAAGATACTAGATTAATAGTACAGCTAAAAGACAATCAGAGATTAGCAGTGTGCCCAGGGATATGATACCAGTTTAACAGTACATCAGGGGATAGGATATCAGTTTAATGGTACAGCTAAAGGACAGTATGTACAGGTTAGGATATCAGTTTAACAGTACAGTTAAAGGACAGTACATCAAGGGATTGGATACCATTTTAATGGTACAGCTAAAGGACAATGCTACAGGATAGGATATCAGTTTACCAGTACAGATAAGGGCAGTACCTTAGGGGATGGTATCAACAGCACAATTAAAGGACAATATGTCAGGGATGAGATTACAGTTTACCAAAAGAGTTAAAGGGCACTATATCAGGGGATGGGATACCAGTTTAATAGCACAGTTAAAGGGCAATATGTCAGAGGATGAGATACCAGTTTAACAGTATAGTTAAAGGGCAGTACATCAGAGGATGGGATACCAGTTTAATAGCACAGTTGAAGGATAGTATGTCAGAGGATGGGATACCAGTTAACAGAACAGTTAAAGGGCACTATATCAGGGGATGGGATACCAGTTTAATAGCACAGTTAAGGGGCAATACATCAGGGGATGGGATACCAGTTTAATAGTATAGTTAAAGGGCAGTACATCAGGGGATGGGATACCAGTTTAACAGTATAGTTAAAGGGCAGTACATCAGGGGATGGGATACCAGTTTAATAGCACAGTTAAAGGACAGTATGTCAACAGAACAGTTAAAGGGCACTATATCTGGGGATGGGATACCAGTTTAATAGCACAGTTAAAGGACAGTATGTCAACAGAACAGTTAAAGGGCACTATATCTGGGGATGGGATACCAGTTTAATAGCACAGTTAAAGGACAATATGTCAGATAGTGGGATACCAGTTTAACAGTATAGTTAAAGGGCAGTACATCAGGGGATGGGATACCAGTTTAATAGCACAGTTCAAGGACAGTATGTCAACAGAACAGTTAAAAGGCACTATATCAGTGGATGGTATACCAGTTTAATAGTACAGTTAAAGGCCAGTACATCATGGGATGGGATACCAGTTTAATAGTACAGTTAAAGGGCAGTACATCAGGGGATGGGATACCAGTTTAACAGTATAGTTAAAGGGCAGTACATCATGGGATGGGATACCAGTTTAATAGCACAGTTAAAGGACAGTATGTCAACAGAACAGTTAAAAGGCACTATATCTGGGGATGGGATACCAGTTTAATAGCACAGTTAAAGGACAGTATGCCAGAGGATGGGATACCAGTTAACAGAACAGTTAAAGGGAATTATATCTGGGGATGGGATACCCATTTAATAGCACAGTTAAAGGGCACTGTATCTGGGGATGGGATACCAGTCTAATAGCACAGTTAAAGAACAGTATGTCAGAGAATGGGATACCAGTTTAACAGTATAGTTAAAGGGCAGTGAATCAGGGGATGGGATACCAGTTCAACAGAACAGTTAAAGGGCACTATATCTGGGGATGGGATACCAGTTTAATAGCACAGTTAAAGGACAATATGTCAGAGGATGGGATACCAGTTAACAGAACAGTTAAAAGGGCACTGTTTCAGAGGATGGGATACCCATTTAATAGCACAGTTAAAGGACAATATGTCAGAGGATGGGATACCAGTTAACAGAACAGTTAAAGGGCACTGTTTCAGGGGATGGGATACCCATTTATTAGCACAGTTAAAGGACAGTATGTCAGAGAATGGGATACAGGTTTAACAGAACAGTTAAAGGGCATTATATCTGGGGATGGGATACCAGTTTAATAGCACAGTTAAAGGGCAGTATGTCAGAGAATGGGATACCAGTTTAATAGCACAGTTAAAGGACAGTACATCAGGGGATGGGATACCAGTTTAACAGTATAGTTAAAGGGCAGTACATCAGGGGATGGGATACCAGTTTAACAGTATAGTTAAAGGGCAGTACATCAGGGGATGGGATACCAGTTTAATAGCGCAGTTAAAGGACAGTATGTCAACAGAACAGTTAAAGGGCACTATATCTGGGGATGGGATACCAGTTTAATAGCACAGTTAAAGGACAGTATGTCAGAGAGTGGGATACCAGTTTAACAGTATAGTTAAAGGGCAGTACATCAGGGGATGGGATACCAGTTTAATAGCACAGTTCAAGGACAGTATGTCAACAGAACAGTTAAAAGGCACTATATCAGTGGATGGTATACCAGTTTAATAGTACAGTTAAAGGCCAGTACATCATGGGATGGGATACCAGTTTAATAGTACAGTTAAAGGGCAGTACATCAGGGGATGGGATACCAGTTTAACAGTATAGTTAAAGGGCAGTACATCATGGGATGGGATACCAGTTTAATAGCACAGTTAAAGGACAGTATGTCAACAGAACAGTTAAAAGGCACTATATCTGGGGATGGGATACCAGTTTAATAGCACAGTTAAAGGACAGTATGCCAGAGGATGGGATACCAGTTAACAGAACAGTTAAAGGGAATTATATCTGGGGATGGGATACCCATTTAATAGCACAGTTAAAGGGCACTGTATCTGGGGATGGGATACCAGTCTAATAGCACAGTTAAAGAACAGTATGTCAGAGAATGGGATACCAGTTTAACAGTATAGTTAAAGGGCAGTGAATCAGGGGATGGGATACCAGTTCAACAGAACAGTTAAAGGGCACTATATCTGGGGATGGGATACCAGTTTAATAGCACAGTTAAAGGGCAATATGTCAGAGGATGGGATACCAGTTAACAGAACAGTTAAAAGGGCACTGTTTCAGAGGATGGGATACCCATTTAATAGCACAGTTAAAGGACAATATGTAAGAGGATGGGATACCAGTTAACAGAACAGTTAAAGGGCACTGTTTCAGGGGATGGGATACCCATTTATTAGCACAGTTAAAGGGCAGTATGTCAGAGAATGGGATACAGGTTTAACAGAACAGTTAAAGGGCATTATATCTGGGGATGGGTTACCAGTTTAATAGCACAGTTAAAGGGCAGTATGTCAGAGAATGGGATACCAGTTTAATAGCACAGTTAAAGGACAGTACATCAGGGGATGGGATACCAGTTTAACAGTATAGTTAAAGGGCAGTACATCAGGGGATGGGATACCAGTTTAACAGTATAGTTAAAGGGCAGTACATCAGCGGATGGGATACCAGTTTAATAGCGCAGTTAAAGGACAGTATGTCAACAGAACAGTTAAAGGGCACTATATCTGGGGATGGGATACCAGTTTAATAGCACAGTTAAAGGACAGTACATCAGGGGATGGGATACCAGTTTAATAGTATAGTTAAAGGGCAGTACATCAGGGGATGGGATACCAGTTTAATAGCACAGTTCAAGGACAGTATGTCAACAGAACAGTTAAAGGGCACTATATCAGTGGATGGTATACCAGTTTAATAGTACAGTTAAAGGCCAGTACATCAGGGGATGGGATACCAGTTTAATAGTATAGTTAAAGGGCAGTACATCAGGGGATGGGATACCAGTTTAACAATATAGTTAAAGGGCAGTACATCATGGGATGGGATACCAGTTTAATAGCACAGTTAAAGGACAGTATGTCAACAGAACAGTTAAAAGGCACTATATCTGGGGATGGGATACCAGTTTAATAGCACAGTTAAAGGACAGTATGTCAGAGGATGGGATACCAGTTAACAGAACAGTTAAAGGGAATTATATCTGGGGATGGGATACCCATTTAATAGCACAGTTAAAGGGCACTGTATCTGGGGATGGGATACCAGTCTAATAGCACAGTTAAAGAACAGTATGTCAGAGAATGGGATACCAGTTTAACAGTATAGTTAAAGGGCAGTGCATCAGGGGATGGGATACCAGTTCAACAGAACAGTTAAAGGGCACTATATCTGGGGATGGGATACCAGTTTAATAGCACAGTTAAAGGACAATATGTCAGAGGATAGGATACCAGTTAACAAAACAGTTAAAGGGCACTGTTTCAGGGGATGGGATACCATTTAATAGCACAGTTAAAGGACAATATGTCAGAGGATGGGATGCCAGTTAACAGAACAGTTAAAGGGCACTGTTTCAGGGGATGGGATACCCATTTAATAGCACAGTTAAAGGACAGTATGTCAGAGAATGGAATACAGGTTTAACAGAACAGTTAAAGGGCATTATATCTGGGGATGGGATACCAGTTTAATAGCACAGTTAAAGGACAGTATGTCAGAGAATTGGATACCAGTTAAATAGCACAGTTAAAGGACAGTACGTCAGAAGATGGGATACCAGTTTAACAGAACAATTAAAGAGCACTACATCTGGGGATGGGAAACCAGTTTAATAGCACAGTTGAAGGACAGTATGTCAGAGGATAGGATACCAGTTAACAGAACAGTTAAAGAGCACTGTATCAGGGGATGGGATACCCGTTTAATAGCACAGTTAAAGGACATTATATCTGGGGATGGGATACCAGTTTAACAGTACAGTTAAAGGTCAGTACATCAGGGGACAGGATAAAAGTTTTACAACACTGCCAAAGGACAATACACCAAGAAATGGGATAACATTTTAACAGTACAGCTAAAGGGCAGTGCATCAGAAATGCAGCATAGTTCTAATCGCACACTGACTGAGTGATGCTCCTGGGGTGTGGCTGATAAACACAGCGTGCCAATCTTCCTGCTGTAAAAATAATTGAGCCTTAACCATGATACTTTGTTGCATCATAATATTTACAGTACACACTATATGGATTTTGCTACACAAGGGTATTTCACTGTGCTCTGCATTTCTTATTAACTGTGTCTGCTGTGGCTTGTCATATTCATCGCCTTTCTGCTTGCCACTATGTATCCTCCATTTCTGTTAATTTAGCATTACTGTTGGCCATTGCATTTAACTATTGCTGTATTCCAATTTTCTCCTAAGCTTCACAACCTGCATACCTATATTAATTTTCCTCAGTCTCTTGAGTTGCCACCTGTCCTTCCCAGCTATTCCCTACAAAATCAGACACTTGTTGCATTGTACTTTGACTACCCCATGAATGACACACAAATAATTAAACCAGAAAACTTTTTGGCATGGGAATTCTGATTATCTGATCATATCTTATTGCATTTTCAAATGGAGCAATATGAAATGAATATGAAAAGTCTTTGATACCACCCTGGATTGTCATACAGTGTGACACTGCAGCCTTTCTGCAGAGCTGAAATTATGAAAGACGGGTGTCAAATGTGATTGGTGATGTTTCATTCAGCAAAATCAGTAACACAAGTTCTGGTGGAGATGGAATTACTACCAGCCACTTGAGAAGGATGGGATGTTTCAATTTATGATGCTCTGCTGAGAGGATAAACAATTTGCTTCTTAGATGCATATAATTGTCTGCCTTGGCTCTCAAGATTTTGTTTTATTACAGTTCATCTGCACAATATTTGTAGCAAGAGAGGGACTGAATCAGTCATATTAGACTATGTCATTTTTATGTAGCTTCCCACCAGAGTTTGATGCTTTTTATACAGAGTTAGTACATAAGGTTTTTCAATTCAATAGGGGTTCTTTTTAGTAGGAATGTATTGTTGGA